>NC_143044.1:27177500-27477500 GCF_057628025.1 Oncorhynchus mykiss | reverse complement strand
CTATGAAATGTTACCAAAATGTTAAATAGAACATTACAGTAATTTAGTGCCCACTATTTGAACGATATGGAGACTGTGAATGCATTTAGTTTAAAAAAACATTGTTCTGATACTCGATACTCAGATAGATGGAAGAGTAAAGCTACAGTCTGTGAGATTTCCAGGAATTCCAACTAAATTAAATTTAATATAAATACTTTACACTAGATAAGTACAACTGTGTTATAGGCTACACTAGGAAGCCTAGCGGTTATTAAGAGCATTGGGCCAGTAACTGAAAGGTCGCTGGTTCGAATGCCCGAACCGAATTGGTGAAAAATCTGTCGATGTGCATTTGAGCTAGGCACAACCCTATTTGCTGATGGAATTCACTCTGGATAATAGCGTCTGCTAAATTACTACATTGTAAAATCAAACAATAGGTGTTGAAAACAAATAGGTTAGCACATTATCACAATTCAATAACATTAAAGTTGTGTTCAAAGGATAGAAAATTCGTAGAAGATGTTTGTGCGTGAATGTTGTCCATGTGCACTCTGTGAGTGAAATTAGGGAACCCGCCACCAAAAGAGTACAGATTGGCTTGCATTTCTCGAGTTGAGCTTGACTTTGTCGTATTTCCAATCATTGCAAAGAAAATTAGCCGACTATCATATTCCTTCCGACTTGGAAAATAATGTAGGCTAGCCAACACTCGTTTGCTTCTTTCAACAAATTCCGTGATGTCGAATGTTTTCTCATGTCATCTTTTATCGTGTTAATTTAAGCTATTTTTGCCAGTGGCATAAGCTATCGAAAGTGTGTGTGGGTATCGTTGACTGAATAACTACTTTCGGAAGGTTTTGACAAAATAATAACTAAATGTTAAATATTATGACTATATCTTTTCGACCCCGTTTATCCAAGAAAAAGGTAGACCTATTGTATCAACTCTGACAAATCAAGACAAACTGAACACAACCATAATAGTACTATAATAGACTAATAATAATGACAATTATAATAACAAAAAAACATGGCCTAATAGACAAATCATGTTGTAATATAAACGAATAATAGTCATTTACTTGGGAAAAAAAGAGAAACGTGCAACAGATAGGCCTACCTCTAAGGCAGACTAACGAACACATCTTATCTCCGGAGCTAAACAAAGCAATAGCTTTTTCCTATTATTCCTTTAGGTGTGGTTACACGGCTTTATATAACGGGGTGGTGGATATAGCCTGTATGGCATAGCGTTTAAAGATAGGCCTACATCTGGTTTAAATACATGTCTCTCTCTATATTTGATCTCAATATGTCCAGATTTGCATAACCTACACGTTAGTTAGCTTTTAACTTCTCAGGATTATAACGATAATAATCAGATTTAAACTCTCTTTTTTTCAAAAACACACATTCTATCTTTGTCCCAAGTTTTCACACGAGACCCCTGAACTATAACGCAATAAAACAGGCCTCTATGGTAGCCTATTGGAAATGCAACAAATCAACAGGGTCGAAAATGTAACAGCAATTTCGTTAGTGAAGCAATAATAGCCTAGGGCAAATGCATTACATTGGAAACATATTTTGTTGAAATGTATTGAGCTTTATCAGTTGAACATGATTTAAAATATAAATAATACTAGGCCTATATGATTTAGTCACATGCCCTACAATAACATTATTTATTTCCAGTTTTGTGGCTATATGGTTTGTTATTTTATATTTAAATCAACGAAATTACGTTGAACCAACGTGGAATATAAATTGAATTGACGTCTGTGTCCAGTGGGATCTGACTTCGATTATACTTCCAAAATAAAATATATTTAAAAAAACTTTGTCTTGACAGGCACATACATGTGATTTGGAGCATAGGTGTAGAGAGAGACAGCGTGGGCGAAGGAGGGTGGATAAGGCTATTTATTGACACACCACTACCAGGATTGTAACTGTCTTGAACAGGCGATGAAAGGGTCACGGTTTTACGAGGCAGGGTTCACGATCGCTCTTCCGAATATTGACGACGTGTGAAAGTTGCAGAGGCAGAGAAGTCAGCCTACCACTAGACAAAGGAGCAGCCATGTCCCTGTGTATTATCGTGTCCTTTTTATTTATCTGATTATTAAACCAATGTAATGGTGTGCTTTGCTAAACTGTCTTATCTGTTTACATTTCTCGTTTTATGGCTTACATGTAGGACTCCGATTCCAAAATGTAAAAACATGATATTTGAAATTGAATTAGTCGCTACAAGTAAGACATTGTCGTTTGTAGGCTAATTGTTCGTATGCCTAAATGCGATTGAAAATTCAAAATCATTTAGAAATAATAATTGTTAGGCTATTAATTATAAATGATTTGCAAATTATAAATCATTGCTGACTCAGGCCCAAAACATTGACTCGTAGTAATAACATATTATTGGCTTTAAAATACAACCCTGCTGTTATTACTGTGCTAATTAAATCCGTTTAATGACCATATCGTGTGAAATTAAATCAAATTACTCACACTGGGAGGGTAAACGAACAACTTGTTGAGTTGAAGAGGCTCTAGTAAAATTTGACTCCAGAGCTGGTGCTGAAATGGGAAAGGGGAGTCAGCACTGCCATCTGGTGGAATACTGTATAGCACGTTCTAGAAAAATCGACTGCAGTTTAACCCAATGTGATGATGACGATGCTGCTGTTTACAAAGATTATGGTGATAATTATGACGGTGACAATGATGAGGATGATTATGATGATGCTGATTGTGAAAAAATAGCTTGAGAGAGAAAAACTGTGATGAAGGCCTTTGAGTAGGCCTACAAAATGAACACACACACACACACACACACACACACACACACACACACACACACACACACACACAGCATGAAAGGGTCTGTCAGTAGACAACGATTGTGATCTCTGCAGAGAGCGACAGACAGTCGCTCCCTGCAGGGAAGTGGCTGATGACAGGGCATATCCTGCTTGCTATTTTTAGACGGTAGTGGCACTCAACATGACATTACGTCATTGTGCTGCACACATGCCCGTTCTCTCTCTCGGCCCCCTCTCTCTTCTCTCTGCTCCAAGTGTGGCTCTCCAGATGCTATGCCGATTCCAAGAGCCAGCGTAAAAACCCTAACCACGTGACCCAACCATCGCCGACGTCCCTCTGCAGCTCATTCAGCATGATGGCTGCTGATGCTGCAGCAGCTTCATCCTCAACACACCGCACCGCACTTCATTCCTGCAGCCTGCTGTTGTTTAACTTCTCTATCCTTCTCATCATCATATTCTTTCTCCCAGTTCCGGCGAAGGGATTGCTTGGTGTACGCCCAGAGAACACTAAAGCCGGTGAACTGTCTGTGCAAGACGGGCTGCTCCAGGCGACAGAGGGGACGCGGTTCATGCTGCGGGTTTACTACGCAGCATCCCCGGTTACACAGAGAGCCCAGAACCGCTCTGGGAGCGGGAGACCAGAGGGTGCAGCTGCCGCACCATGGATCGCCTTCATAGAGGAGCCAGGAGGAGAGCGAGAGAGAGGAGAGGGGGAGAACATGGTCAGTTTATTTAGTGTATTGACCATTTACCCATAACGCTATATATGACATATGTTTAATTAAATTGCGTATATATCGTGTTTAAATGTTAATTTGTGTTTAGGTCCATTCCAAACGGAACCCGTGCGTGGACGAGCATGCGCGGAGTTCTGACATCGAACTCCTGGGTTCCTTCAGGTCTGCATCCAGCCACAACTCCGTTCTAGGTTCGTTTATAGTTACATGTTTTTATCGTTGTTGAATCGTCGAATGTTCAAAAAAAGTGTCTTGTGTTATTGTGCGTTTTTATTTTGTCTGATGAGGACCTTTGTGTTATTTGATTCTGATTCCATAGTGGAGCTGCTCGCCAAAGACCTGCGCAAAGATGAGCGGATAAAATACTACTCCATTTGCGCGTTTGATGGGGTGAAGTGGGAACATTTCACCACCAGAGACTTCTGGCTAGCCGTGGTGGAGCGACCCCCGCAAGCGGACGTGTGGCTCCAGTTGGGGGTGTCGGTGATGCTACTGGGGCTCTCTGCGCTCTGCAGTGGGCTGAACATCAGCATGCTCGCCCTGGATCCCGTTGAGCTCCGGGTCCTCCAAAACAGCGGCACCGAGAAGGAACAAAAATATGCGCACAAGATCGAATCTGTGCGTAAACATGGCAACTACATCCTGTGTACTGTGGTGCTGGGCAATGTGCTGACCAACACCTGTTTTGTAGTGTGGATGTGCCAGATTATAGGGATGACTCCCACCTCCCTTGCTACCTGCACTTTCGGTATATTCTTTATAGGAGAGATCCTGCCTCACTCTGTGGCGTCCAGACACAGCCTCGCCATCGCCTCCAAAACCATCTGGGCCACCCGGCTTCTAATGCTGGTCTCCTTCCCCATCTCCTACCCCGTCTCCAAACTCCTAGACATCATGCTCCACCAGGAGATCAGTAACTTCTACACCAGAGAGAAACTGGTTGCCATGCTGCGTGTCACAGACCCCTACCACGATCTGGTCAAAGAAGAACTCAACATCATCCAGGGTGCTCTGGAGTTGCGCACCAAGAACGTAGAAGTTGTTCACACTCCGCTGGCGGACTGTTACATGCTCTCCTCGGATGCTGTTCTAGACTTCTGTACAATGTCTGACGTCATGCAGAGCGGGTTCACCCGGATCCCGGTCTATGAGAACGACAGGTCCAACATCGTTGATATCCTGTTCGTCAAAGACCTGGCGTTCGTGGACCCGGATGACTGCACCCCGCTGAAGACCATCACCCAGTTCTACAAACACCCCATGCACTGTGTGTTCAGCGATACCAAACTGGATGTGATGCTGGAGGAGTTCAAGAGAGGTAATAGAGTTAGGTGTACACTGTTGTAGAGATGAACAAAAAATGTATGCAGAATCAGGTAACATATAAAGAGTTAAATATTCTAGGAAATGCACCACCATTTTTAGAAACAGCTGGAGGTGCATTCCCCCAGAGATATACCTGCAACCATCAGAGCACATGAACCAATGAGCTCACAAGTTCAAATCGCATGATTACTGCAATTCAGGAACCTCTACCATGTTGCACATGATCTATGATACAACAAATATTATATGGTTCAGCAGGTGCTGTGCTCGTTTGACAAGAAGTTGTGTATAATGTAGCTAAGTGCCATGAGAGTGTTCAAGTTAACCCCTACACATTCCATCACACCACTTCCCTCTTCCTGAAAAGCAGAGGTGTATTTAAATCCAGTGATGCTTTGAAGAGTCCGTCATATAAGATGATAAGGGCTCAGCAGGTTCAAGTGGAGGTAATTGGTATAGGCTACTGCAAGGTTTTCTAAACTCAGTCCTGGGGACCCCAAAGGGAGCACATTTCGTTTTTTGCCTTAGCACAGCTGATTCAAATAATCAGAGCTTGATGATGAGTTGATTATTTGAATCAGCTGTGTAGTGTTAGGGCAAAAAACAAAACGTGCACCCGTTGGGGTCCCCAGGCCCAAGTTTGGGAAACGCTGGGCTACTGTACTGTAAGCCGTATCTATAATCCATAAAACCAACAACTTCCTTGAAGCTACCCAGGAATGAACTGGGACAGTTTAGAGAGAGTAGCAAGGTTATCTATATGTTTGACAGATTATGCTAATTATAGTCTTGCGATTGCTTTAGCTGATTTGGTTCTGGATTATGCCAATGATTATGATACAAATGTCCTGTTTTCCTTATGCTAATAGCTTTGGATAACCTGTGTTTATCACCCGTCTCAGGAATCCATAGAATGGCATTGAGTTGAAAGAGCCCAGTGAAGCGGTACATCCCACAGTAGAACAGGAATGAAACAGGACTGAAGTGCTGCAGTCTGAAGAGAAGTGACATATTGACAGTAAACGGTCCTTTGTGTTTCCATCCATGTAAGAATGTCAAAGGGAGCTGGAGGCTTTTCTGATTCCCATGACAACCAGAGTATAAATCATTCAGCCGTCAGCCAGGAGGCTGGGTAGGTGTGTGTGTCTTTTTGTTGAACTATCCTTGTGAGTACTATCCTCACAATGATAGTAAAAAAAGGAAAATTCAGACAAGTGGGGACATTTTGCCGGTCCCCCCGAGGGAAAATGCTATTTCTGGCTTAGGGGTAAGGGTTAGTGTTACAATTAGGGTTATGGTTAGGTTTAGGGTTTAGGGTTAGGTATAGTTTTAGGGTCAGGGGTTTGGGGTTTGGGCTTAAGGTTGGCGGCAGGTAGTGGCATGTAGCCTAGTGGTTAGAGCGTCGGACTAGTAACCTGAAAGGTTGCAAGATCGAATCCCCGAGCTGACAAGGTGAAGATCTGTCGTTCTGCCCCTGAACAAGGCAGTTAACCTAGGCCGTCATTGAAGATAAGAATTTGTTCTTAACTGACTTGCCTGGTTAAATAAAGGTAAATAAAAAAAGGTTAGGGAAAATAGGATTTTGGATGGGAATAAATTATTTGGTCCCCACAAGAATAGCAATACAAAACTGTGTTTGTGTGGGTGCACACTCAGTACTTCGTTAGGCGCTATACAAAAGTAAAAGTAGATTTTTGAGTGGGTGAAATGAACAGACATAATGTTTCTCGTATGTGTTGCATAATACACAGAAGTAGAATAGATTTGATGTGCTCTGACTGTTGGCAGGAATCAAACTGGAGGCTTTGGGACAGAGACGGCAGTGTCCACTAGGATGAGAGATTATGTAACAGGACTAGGGCTTCACTCAGATGCTATTCAGATTGTCAGGGTTGGTTTGTCCATGAGGGCTCAGAGATGGTAATCTGATTTATTCAGAATGAAGGGTTTAATGATGAGAAGGATGACTTGGGGAAATGAGTTGGATGAGAGGGCCTTATTCAATCAACATTTATTTTGTGGTGTGATTAAAAGTAACATTCACATTTTTAACTCACATTCATCATCATCTGGTTGTCTAGAGGCGCCAGAAGGAAAAGTTGGGCTTCCATCGCAGACGCAGTCTCCTCCTCCTCCCTCAGTCCGGTGTCACATTTAAACTGGTCCACATACATGATATCTGGGTTGCCCCTTCGGGTGGATTCATGCTGTGGTTGCCAGAGAATCAGTTCACTGACAGGGATGTCCTTTTGTCGGTAGGAATGTCTGAGGAGAGCATATATTGTTCATATATATTGTTAGTTACTGTATATTGTTATGTTTCTCATACCCCTCAAAAAACAGACACAAGTTTTGATTGAACAATAGAACCATTCAAAGCAGTTGGTCCTGCAGAATCATGACATTTTATAGGAGCTAACTGACTATCAAATGTTAAGTTACATATCCATGTGAGGGGGAGAGGATGAGAGTAACGAGAGAACCCTGCTGAATCCGACCTTCACTTCTAATCCTCATGTCAGCAGGCCATCACTGGGGAGAGGCAGAAGTGTGTAGTGGTCAGGAAGTGTGTGTGTGTGTGTGTGTGTGTGTGTGTGTGTGTGTGTGTGTGTGTGTGTGTGTGTGTGTGTGTGTTTGTGTGTGAGCTATTGGTAACCTGGCTGTGACACCATAAAAAATTCAGTTCCAACCTTTACCTCTTCCCCTCCTTTCCTTCTCTCTTCATCTCCTCACCTCTCTCTGCAGCTGTGATGGAGGCTGTTTCGGGAAGGCAATAGGGTTAGGAGGGAGGTGGGGAGTCTTACATGAAATGCCACAGTGACTAAATCGTTCACAAGCCATGGAAATAAACCACAGCGTCTCTGTTGTTGTATTGGACTGACACACAAGGCAGTGTACTTGTAAATTGTTATGTAAAAGATGCTAGCAATGTCAGTGCCTTTCATAGTGGACAGTTTTTTTTAAATCTCAAACTAAGAGGATTTGATAGTTGAACAAGAGTTAGACTCAATATGGAGTAGAGTTCCAATCTCAAAAGGTTTGATATGCAGTAGGAGGCTTCATGATGCTGTGTGGGCATGCGTTCGTGCTATGTCTTTGTGCACGCAGTTCATTCATGCATATGTATGAGAGTTTAAAAACATGCATCTTTGTGTGTTTATGTTTGTGGGTGTGTGTGTGAGTGTAGGTGTGTGGGCATGTGTGTGCCTGGAGTTGCCAAGCAGCAGTATTGCTAGTGAGTCTACTCATCAGAACCAGGCTTCCTCAGACTGGTTACGTAATCTCAGGATGTGTTTATGTAACCACCAAGTTTTCCTGACTGTCAAAATGTCTCTATTAATCACCCCCTGCCCACTGACACACACACACACACACACACACACACACACACACACACACACACACATACATACACACACACACACACACACACACACACACACACACACGCGCGCGCACACGCACACACACACACACACACATACACACACACACACACACACACACACACACACGCACACACACCGCTGAGGGTATTTTCATTTGGGATCTGGCCAGTTCTCAGTAATAATAACACACATGTACAGTGCCTTGCGAAAGTATTCGGCCCCCTTGAACTTTGCGACCTTTTGCCACAGTTCAGGCTTCAAACATAAAGATATAAAACTGTATTTTTTTGTGAAGAATCAAGTGGGACACAATCATGAAGTGGAACGACATTTATTGGATATTTCAAACTTTTTTAACAAATCAAAAACTGAAAAATTGGGCGTGCAAAATTATTCAGCCCCTTTACTTTCAGTGCAGCAAACTCTCCAGAAGTTCAGTGAGGATCTCTGAATGATCCAATGTTGACCTAAATGGCTAATGATGATAAATACAATCCACCTGTGTGTAATCATGTCTGCGTATAAATGCACCTGCACTGTGATAGTCTCAGAGGTCCGTTAAAAGCGCAGAGAGCATCATGAAGATCAAGGAACACACCAGGCAGGTCCGAGATACTGTTGTGAAGAAGTTTAAAGCCGGATTTGGATACAAAAAGATTTCCCAAGCTTTAAACATCCCAAGGAGCACTGTGCAAGCGATAATATTGAAATGGAAGGAGTATCAGACCAATGCAAATCTACCAAGACCTGGCCGTCCCTCTAAACTTTCAGCTCATACAAGGAGAAGACTGATCAGAGATGCAGCCAAGAGGCCCATGATCACTCTGGATGAACTGCAGAGATCTACAGCTGAGGTGGGAGACTCTGTCCATAGGACAACAATCAGTTGTATATTGCACAAATCTGGCCTTTATGGAAGAGTGGCAAGAAGAAAGCCATTTCTCAAAGATATCCATAAAAAGTGTTTGCCACAAGCCACCTGGGAGACACACCAAACATGTGGAAGAAGGTGCTCTGGTCAGATGAAACCAAAATTGAACTTTTTGGCAACAATGCAAAACGTTATGTTTGGCATAAAAGCAACACAGCTGAACTCACCATCCCCACTGTCAAACATGGTGGTGGCAGCATCATGGTTTGGGCCTGCTTTTCTTCAGCAGGGACAGGGAAGATGGTTAAAATTGATGGGAAGATGGATGGAGCCAAATACAGGACCATTCTGGAAGAAAACCTGATGGAGTCTGCAAAAGACCTGAGACTGGGACGGAGATTTGTCTTCCAACAAGACAATGATCCAAAACACAAAGAAAAATCTACAATGGAATGGTTCAAAAATAAACATATCCAGGTGTTAGAATGGCCAAGTCAAAGTCCAGACCTGAATCCAATCGAGAATCTGTGGAAAGAACTGAAAACTGCTGTTCACAAATGCTCTCCATCCAACCTCACTGAGCTCGAGCTGTTTTGCAAGGAGGAATGGGAAAAAATTTCAGTCTCTCGATGTGCAAAACTGATAGAGACATACCCCAAGCGACTTACAGCTGTAATCGCAGCAAAAGGTGGCGCTACAAAGTATTAACTTAAGGGGGCTGAATAATTTTGCACGCCCAATCTTTCAGTTTTTGATTTGTTAAAAAAGTTTGAAATATCCAATAAATGTCGTTCCACTTCATGATTGTGTCCCACTTGTTGTTGATTCTTCACAAAAAAATACAGTTTTATATCTTTATGTTTGAAGCCTGAAATGTGGCAAAAGGTCGCAAAGTTCAAGGGGGCCGAATACTTTCGCAAGGCACTGTATGACTTATCTACAGTATGTACTGTATGACTGACTCATATCAGCAGGGGAGGGCATCAATCTCTGGCTTAACGGCTACTTACTGTAAGAGTCTCCTGATTGGTGTTGTGTTGATTTTCTATCTGCTTTAATGACAGAAGGATTTCCAGACTCACCACAAATAGATCCTACTATCCGTTCCTCTAACCTCTCTCGCTCTCTCTCTCTCCCTCTCTCTCTCTCTTTCCCTCTCTTTCTTTCTTTCTTTCTTTCTTTCTTTCTTTCTTTCTTTCTTTCTTACTTTCTTTCTTTCCTCTCTCTCTCTCTCTCTCTCTCTCTTTCTCTCTTTCTCTCTTTCTCTCTTTCTCTCTTTCTCTCTCTCTCTCTCTCTCTCTCTCTCTCTCTAATAACTCTGTATTCACCCCTCTCTCTCCCTCCCTCCACCATCCTTTCCCGCTTCCCCTCCTTTGCCTTCCTCTCTCTCTCTCTCTCGCTCTCTCTCGCTCTCTCTCTCTCTCTCTCTCTCTCTCCCTCTCTCTCTCTCTCTCTCCCTCTCTCTCTTTCTTTCTCTCTCTCTCTCTCTCTCTCTCTCTCTCTCTCTCTCTCCCCATGTCTCTCTCTCTCTCCTTCTCCTCTCTCTCCTAGGTAAATCCCATCTGGCTATAGTCCACAGGGTGAATAGTGAAGGGGAGGGAGATCCATTCTACGAGGTCCTGGGAATCGTTACTTTGGAGGATGTTATCGAAGAAATCATCAAGTCTGAGATTGTGGACGAGACAGACCTCTTCAGTATGTACAATTTAAAAACTCTCTCTCGGTTTCCCTGTTCCTGCCTCCATCTATGCTATTTATCCCACCGATATCCCTTCCTGCTGCTCCCATCACCTGATCTGATGCATAATTAATCAGAAGTAATGAACTTATCCTATAGATAATTACCACTGGGTTAATTGGGGCTTAATGCTCTCTCTCCAGTGTGTTAGTGAGAGAGACAACGAGAGAGAGAGAGGTAGGGGGGAGAGAAAGCGAGAGAAAGCGAGATACTGTATTTATACGTAGTGACCTCATCTAAAGAGCCTTTTGTTTTACCGGCTACAGTATTGGACTGGCAAATGCATTTCATGGTGAATTGTGTTGCTCATTGTCCTTGCACTGTACATTGTTTATTTTTCATTATGCTGTATTATCAAATATTGCATATTTCTTCCATGTAAGATACAACCACCAATGGGGTAAACACTGTGTGCATAATAACAGACTTCCCTAACCCTTTTTGGGAACATCATTGACGTTTCAAACCTGTCACATGTTTAATTGCAAGGAGACTGTATATTGTATAAAGTAGGCTCCCATGGTAAGAGAGAGAGAGAGAAAGAGAGGGGTAAAAAGAGTAGAGAGAATGTGTGTGTGTGTGTGTGTGTGTGTGTGTGTGTGTGTGTGTGTGTGTGTGTGTGTGTGTGTGTGTGTGTGTGTGTGCGTGCGTGCGCGTGCGTGCGTGCGTGTGTGTGTGTTAGGGTTGAGTATCTGTGACCGGTATCCCGGGACTTCCTGACCAAGCTCCTCCCCATTTCCCGAGAAAATAATGATGGGTCACTTGGACCAATAAAATCAAAATGTTATGTCACACCAATTTGTTTCACATTTGTTTATTTCACCTTTATTTAACCATGTAGGCTAATAGAGAACAAGTTCTCATTGACAACCGCAACCTGGTCAAGATAAAGCAAAGCAGTTAGACACATACAACAACACAGAGTTACACATAGAATAAACAAACATACAATCAATAATACAGCACAAAAGTCTATATACAGTGAGTGCAAATGAGGTAGGATAAGAGAGGTAAGGCAATAAATAGGCCATTGTGGCAAAGTAATTACAATATAGCAATTAAACATTGGAATGGTAGATGTGCAGAATATGAATGTGCAAATAGAGATACTGGGGTGCAAAGGAGCAAGATAAATAAATAAATACAGTATGGGGATGAGGTAGTTGGATGGGCTATTTACAGATGGGCTATGTACAGGTGCAGCGATCTGTGAGCTGCTCTGACGGCTGGTGCTTAAAGCTAGTGAGGGAGATATGAGTCTCCAGTGATTTTTGCAGTTCGTTCCAGTCATTGGCAGCAGAGAACTGGAAGGGAAGGCGGCCAAAGAAAGTGTTGGCTTTGGGGGTGACTAGAGAGATATATCTGCTGGAGCGCGTGCTACGGGTGGGTGCTGCTATGATGACCAGTGAGCTGAGATAAGGCGGGGCTTTACCTAGCAGAGACTTGTAGATGACCTGGAGCCAGTGGGTTTGGCGACGAGTATGAATCAAGGGCCAGCCAACTTGAGCATACAGCTCTCAGTGCTGGGTAGTATATGGGGATTTGGTGACAAAACGGATGGCACTGTGATAGACTACATCCAATTTGTTGAGTAGAGTGTTGGAGGCTATTTTGTAAATGACATCGCCGAAGTTGAGGATCGGTAGGATGGTTAGTTTTACGAGGGTATGTTTGGCAGCATGAGTGAAGGATGCTTTGTTACGAAATAGGAAGCCTATTCTAGATTTAATTTTGGATTGGAGATGCTTAATGTGAGCCTGGAAGGAGAGTTTAAAGTCTAAGCAGAAACCTAGGCACAGTCTAGGTTTCTGGCTCAGAGGTTTGACAATGGTCCCTCTCCCTCATGGTTGAACATTGAAAAGCTTGAGGTAAATGATGACACTGGGGCAGAATTGTTTTACAAATGGGACAGAAAATCTATAAAAACCATCACAGACAACCCTTTAATCATACATTCTGTCCTGGCATGGTGCAAACTGCATGAGCAGTGCAAACTACAGACAGAAACTAAAACAAGAGGCTCCCACGCTGAGGTCTGTCCAACGCTGGTCCGACCAAGCTGACTCCACACTCCAAGACTGCTTCCATCACGTGGACTGGGAGATGTTTCGTATTGCGTCAGATAACAACATTGACGAATACGCTGATTCGGTGTGCGAGTTCATTAGAACGTGCGTTGAAGATGTCGTTCCCATAGCAACGATTAAAACATTCCCTAACCAGAAACCGTGGATTGATGGCAGCATTCGTGTGAAACTGAAAGCGCGAACCACTGCTTTTAATCAGGGCAAGGTGTCTGGTAACATGACCGAATACAAACAGTGCAGCTATTCCCTCCGCAAGGCTATCAAACAAGCTAAGCGCCAGTACAGAGACAAAGTAGAATCTCAATTCAACGGCTCAGACACAAGAGGCATGTGGCAGGGTCTACAGTCAATCACGGACTACAGGAAGAAACCCAGCCCAGTCACGGACCAGGATGTCTTGCTCCCAGGCAGACTAAATAACTTTTTTGCCCGCTTTGAGGACAATACAGTGCCACTGACACGGCCTGCAACGAAAACATGCGGTCTCTCCTTCACTGCAGCCGAGGTGAGTAAGACATTTAAACGTGTTAACCCTCGCAAGGCTGCAGGCCCAGATGGCATCCCCAGCCGCGCCCTCAGAGCATGCGCAGACCAGCTGGCCGGTGTGTTTACGGACATATTCAATCAATCCCTATACCAGTCTGCTGTTCCCGCATGCTTCAAGAGGGCCACCATTGTTCCTGTTCCCAAGAAAGCTAAGGTAACTGAGCTAAATGACTACCGCCCCGTAGCACTCACATCCGTCATCATGAAGTGCTTTGAGAGACTAGTCAAGGACCATATCACCTCCACCCTACCTGACACCCTAGACCCACTCCAATTTGCTTACCGCCCAAATAGGTCCACAGACGATGCAATCTCAACCACACTGCACACTGCCCTAACCCATCTGGACAAGAGGAATACCTATGTGAGAATGCTGTTCATCGACTACAGCTCGGCATTCAACACCATAGTACCCTCCAAGCTCGTCATCAAGCTCGAGACCCTGGGTCTCGACCCCGCCCTGTGCAACTGGGTACTGGACTTCCTGACGGGCCGCCCCCAGGTGGTGAGGGTAGGCAACAACATCTCCTCCCCGCTGATCCTCAACACTGGGGCCCCACAAGGTTGCGTTCTGAGCCCTCTCCTGTACTCCCTGTTCACCCACGACTGCGTGGCCACGCACGCCTCCAACTCAATCATCAAGTTTGCGGACGACACAACAGTGGTAGGCTTGATTACCAACAACGATGAGACGGCCTACAGGGAGGAGGTGAGGGCCCTCGGAGTGTGGTGTCAGGAAAACAACCTCACACTCAACGTCAACAAAACTAAGGAGATGATTGTGGACTTCAGGAAACAGCAGAGGGAACACCCCCCTATCCACATCGATGGAACAGTAGTGGAGAGGGTAGCAAGTTTTAAGTTCCTCGGCATACACATCACAGACAAACTGAATTGGTCCACTCACACAGACAGCATCGTGAAGAAGGCGCAGCAGCGCCTCTTCAACCTCAGGAGGCTGAAGAAATTCGGCTTGTCACCAAAAGCACTCACAAACTTCTACAGATGCACAATCGAGAGCATCCTGGCGGGCTGTATCACCGCCTGGTATGGCAACTGCACCGCCCTCAACCGTAAGGCTCTCCAGAGGGTAGTGAGGTCTGCACAACGCATCACCGGGGGCAAACTACCTGCCCTCCAGGACACCTACACCACCCGATGTCACAGGAAGGCCATAAAGATCATCAAGGACATCAACCACCCGAGCCACTGCCTGTTCACCCCGCTATCATCCAGAAGGCGAGGTCAGTACAGGTGCATCAAAGCTGGGACCGAGAGACTGAAAAACAGCTTCTATCTCAAGGCCATCAGACTGTTAAACAGCCACCACTAACACTGAGTGGCTGCTGCCAACACACTGACACTGACTCAACTCCAGCCACTTTAATAATGGGAATTGATGGGAAATGATGTAAATATATCACTAGCCACTTTAAACAATGCTACCTTATATAAATGTTACTTACCCTACATTATTCATCTCATATGCATACGTATATACTGTACTCTATATCATCGACGGTATCCTTATGTAATACATGTATCACTAGTCACTTTATACTATACTATGCCACTTTGTTTACATACTCATCTCATTTGTACATACTGTACCCGATACCATCTACTGTATCTTGCCTATGCTGCTCTGTACCATCACTCATTCATATATCCTTATGTACATATTCTTTATCCCCTTACACTGTGTACAAGACAGTAGTTTTGGAATTGTTAGTTAGATTACTTGTTATTACTGCATTGTCGGAACTAGAAGCACAAGCATTTCGCTACACTCGCATTAACATCTGCTAACCATGTGTATGTGACAAATAAAATTTGATTTGATTTGATTTTATGAGCTGTTCGGACGAGGGGGATTCCTTTCCCCTAAAACCCCTTTATGGAACAATAGATTGATCCCTATGTTTTTCCAGAATAGTAACTTTAGACCATGGTCTGATAAGGGGATCACTCTTCTGGAACATTGTTACGAGGAGGGAGTTCTTATGTCTTTTGATCAGCTGAAACAGAAATACCACTTGCCTAACAGGGACTTCTTTAGCTACCTACAACTACGAAACTTTATTAGGGTGACTCTCAAGGGACAATGGAACCTACCTAAGATGTCACCTATTGAACAACTCTGCCACGCAGACCAACCACTGTTCAAGACCATTTCCCGTGTATACAATGCTCTTATGTCAGGACTAACACTGCCTGGGCTAGATAAACCCCGACTTAGCTCTGGGTATTGATCTTGATGAGGATCTATGGAGTGACCTATGCAGGGATGGTGTTACATCCACATTGAACTCCAGATACAGACTGATCCAGTTTAATTTCCTCCATCAGCTCTATATCACCCCATCTAGACTGCACAAGTTCAACCCAGATATCTCCTCCCTATGTTTTAGATGTGGCTCAGATGAAGGAACATTCCTCCATTCCACTTGGCAGTGTTCAAAACTACACGGTTTCTGGCAGGGGGTATGCGATACCATATCCTCAATTCACGGGGTTGCATTCCCTTTAGACCCGGAGGTCTGTCTACTGGGTAACTTTACTAACACCAATCTTAGGCAAAGCCATACTATAAAGCTAACAGAAATATTGCTAGCGATTGCCAAGAAATGTATTGCCTTGAAATGGAAATTGGATTCCTCCCTGCCAGTTGCAATGTGGCTATCGGAAGTTAATAGTTGTATCCCTTTGGAGAAAATCACTTACTGCTTGAGGAATAAGATAAAGACATTTTACAGAATTTGGCAACCTTTTATTGACTATATGGAGAATCTCCCCCCACATCTCATTGATTGAATCTATATATAATCCTCACATAATGTTTCACACGTAATGTATAATATGTAGCCTACGGCAGGTGATCCAATGTCTCGTTATTATAATTTTTTCTTATTGTATGTTTGTTTATATAAAACTTTTTTTTTTTTTTTACGCTCGTCTGTTACTGTCTCTTTGTCCTATCGTTGTCTAATATCTTTTCACCTTTGTTTTGAATGTTCTTAATTGGAAAATGCAAAAATAAAATATATAAAAAAAAGAAGGGCCAGAGGTATACAGAATGGTGTCGTCTGCGTAGAGGTGGATCAGAGAATCACCAGCAGAAAAAGCGACATCATTGATGTATACAGAGAAGAGAGTCGGCCCGAGAATTGAACCCTGTGGCACCCTCATAGAGACTGCCAGGGGTGCGGACAACAGGCCCTCCGATTTGACACACTGAACTCTATCAGAGAAGTAGTTGGTGAACCAGGCAAGGCAATCATTTGAGAAGCCAAGGCTGCTGAGTCTGCCGATATGAGTGTGGTGATTGACAGAGTCGAAAGCATTGGCCAGGTCGATGAATACGTCTGCACAGTAATGTCTCAGAGTAGGTACGGTGGGATTCGAAATGGTTGGTAATCTGTTTGTTAACTTGGCTTTCAAAGACCTTAGAAAGGCAGGGTAGGATAGATATAGCAGTTTGGGTCTAGAGTGTCTTCCCCTTTGAAGAGGGGGGTGACCACGGCAGCTTTCCAATCTTTGGAAATCTCAGACAATACGAAAGAGAGGTTGAACAGGCTAGTAATTGGGGTTGCAACAATTTAGGCAGATCATTTTAGGAAGAGAGAGTCCAGATTGTCTAGCCCGGCTGATTTGTAGGGGTCCAGATTTTACAGCAATTTCAGAACATCAGCTATTTGGATTTGGGTGAAGGAGAAAGGCTTGAAGGAGGCTTGGGCAAGTTGCTGTAGGGGGTTGCAGGGCTGTTGACCGGGGCAGGGGTAGCCAGGTGGAAGGCATGGCCAGCTGTATTCAATGCTTATTGAAATTATCAATTATAGTGGATTTATCGGTGGTGACAGTGTTTCCTAGCCTCAGTGCAGTGGTCAGCTGGGAGGAGGTGCTCTTATTCTCCATGGACTTTACAGTGTCCCAGAACATTTTTGAGTTTGTGCTACAGGATGCAAATTTCTGCTTTAAAAAGCTAGCCTTAGCTTTCCTAACTGCCTGTGTATATTGGTTCCTAACTTCCCTGAAAAGTTGCATATCACGGGGGCTATTCGATACTAATGCAGAACGCCACAGGATGTTTTTGTGCTTTTTTTGGGCTATATCTGTTCCTGGTTCAATTTTTTTTGAATGGGGCATGCTTATTTAAGATGGTGAGAAAGGCACTTTTAAAGAATATCCAGGCATCCTCTACTGACGGGATGAGGTCAATATCCTTCCTGGATACCCGGGCCAGGTCGATAAGAAAGGCCTGCTCACTGAAGTGTTTTAGGGAGCGTTTGACAGTGATGAGGGGTGGCCATTTGACCGCTGACCCATTACGGATGTAGGTAATGAGGCAGTGATCGAAAACAGCAGAGGTGTATTTGGAGGGCAAGTTGGTTAGGATGATATCTATGAGGGTGCCCGTGTTTACGGATTTGTGGTTGTACCTGGTGGGTTCATTGATCATTTGTGTGTGATTGAGGGCATCAAACTTAGACTGTAGGATGGCCGGGATTTTAAGCATGTCCCAGTTTAGGTCAGCTAGCAGCACGAGCTCTGAAGATAGATGGGGGGCAATCAGTTCACATATGGTGTCCAGGGCACAGCTGAGGGCAGAGGGTGGTCTATAGCAAGCGGCAACGGTGAGAGACTTGTTTCTGGAAAGGTGGATTTTAAAAGTAGAAGCTTGAATTGTTTGGGTACAGACCTGGATAGTAAGACAGAACTCTGCAGGCTATCTCTGCAGTAGATTGCAACATCGCCCCCTTTGGCAGTTCTATCTTGTCGGGAAATGTTATAGTTAGGGATGGAAATTTCAAGTGTTTTGGTGGTCTTCCTAAGCCAGGATTCAGACAAGGCTAAGACATCTGGGTTGGCAGAGTGTGCTAAAGCAGTGAATAAAACAAACTTAGGGAGGATGGCTTCTAATTTTAACATGCATGACACCAAGGCTTTTACGGTTACAGAAGTCAACAAATGAGAGCACCTGAGGAATAGGAGTGGAGCTAGGCACTGCAGGGCCTGGATTAACCTCTACACCGCTAGAGGAACAGAGGAGGAGTAGGATAAGGGTACGGCTAAAGACTATAAGAACTGGTCGTCTAGTACGTTCAGAACAGAGAGTAAAATGAGCAGGTTTCTGGTCGCAATAGAGTAGATTCAAGGCATAATGTACAGACAAAGGTATGGTAGGATGTGAGTACATTGGAGGTAAACCTAGGTATTGAGTAATGATGAGAGAGATATTGTCTCTAGAGACGTTTAAACCAGGTGATGTCACCGCATATGTGGGAGGTGGAATTAAATGGTTGGTTAACTTTTTAGGGATGGGGGCAGTATTTGGAAGTTTGGATGACTGAGGTGCCCAAAGTAAACTGCCTGTTACTCAGGCACAGAAGCTAGGATATGCGTATGCATGGTAGTATTGGATAGAAAACACTAAAGTTTCTAAAACTGTTAAAATAATGTATGTGAGTATAACAGAACTATTTTGGCAGGTGAAACCCGGAGGACAATCCATCCAGGAAAATTATTTTTTGAGGTCATTCGTATTTCCAATGCTTTGCTATGGGAAAGCTGAATTATTAGGACCCAGATTGCAGTTCCTATGGTTCCACTAGACGTCAACGGACTTTAGAAATTGTTCAATGTTTTTTTTTTTTTTAAATGAAGAAGTAGTCGTATTCTTTCTAAGTGTCACTCAGATGGACTCTAGTCTTTTGGTGCGCGTGAATGACTGCGCGCTCCTCGTTGTTTTTCTCCGGTATTGGAAACAGTTTATTCTGTCTAAAATTGTATTGATTATTTACGTATTAGGGTACCTGAGGTTGGATTAGAAATGTTGTTTGAAATGTTTGAACCAAGTTTACAGGTTACTTTTTACATTCCTTTGTATGCATGTTAGGCGAGTTGGAACAGGTGTATTTCTGAATCAAACGCACCAAATAAACAAACATTTTTGGGATATAAAGAAGGACTTTATCGAACAAAACGACCATTCATTGTGTAACTGGGACATTTGGGATTGCAAAAAGATGAAGATCTTCAAAAGGTAAGCATTTTATTTTATCACTATTTCTGACTTTCGTGATGCATCTGCTTGGTTGGAAAATTATTGTGACGCGCTCCGTTGAGGGCGCGCACTTGGTTATTTATCTATGGTATTGAAATACACTATTTTCAGTCTTAAATGTTATAATTTATTTACATATTAGGGTACCTGAGGATTGATTAGGAATGTTGCTTGACATGTTTGGACCAAGTTTATTGGTAACGTTTGGGATTAATTTTGTATGCATTTTGAACGAGGGGAAACTGGTGGATTATTGAATGAAGCTCGCCAAATAAACATACTTTTTTGGGGATATAAAGAAGGACTTTATCGAACAAAAGGACCATTTGTTATGTAACAGGGGACCCCTGTGATTGCAACCAGGTGAAGATCTTCAAAGGTAAGGGATTTATTTTATCGCTATTTCTGACTTTCCCGATGCATCTGCTTGGTTGGAAAATGTTTTTAATGCTTTTGTATGCGTGTCGCTGTCCTCAGATAATCGCATGGTGTGCTTTCACCGTAAAGCCTTTTTTAGATCTGACAACGCGGCTGGATTAACAAAAAGTTTATCTTTTAAGTGATCTATATTTTCATGAATGTTTAATATTACGATTTCTGTCATTTGAATTTGGCGCTCTGCAATTTCACCGGATGTTGTCGAGATGGGTCGCTTGAGGCACGCTGGGCTAGAGGCTCTACAGTGAAATTAGACAATAATCACTAACCAGGACAGTAATGGACAAGGCATATTGATATTAGGGAGAAGCGTGCGTAGCCGAGTGATCATAGGGGTCCAGTGCGTGGTTGGGCTGGCTGGAGACATGGAGATTCAGACAGCTAGCAAGCTAGCAGAAGGGCCTTAGAGGGACGTCGCGACAGAGGAAAGTATGTTTTAGCCTCCGCGTGCGGTGACGTCGATAGACCAGTCGTGATGGATTAGTAGGGTTCCGAGTAGCAGAGGGGTCCAAGTCCAATTGGCAAAATGGGTATAGTGGCCCAAGAAATTGGCCGATGGATCTATTCAGCTAACAGTCCAATATGCTCTAGACAGCTAGCGGGCCGCGGCTAGCAGGATAGCAGATGGGCCTTCAGGGGACGTCACGACGGAGGGGCCTGTTGGAAAAAAAACCTTGGGCAGATTACCAATGCAAAAATATAAACTATGCACATGCTAATAGCTGCGTAAATCGGACACCGGACTTCATTCATACATTAGACCAGTCATCACAACACTGTGTGTATCGGACACCGGACTTCATTCATACATTAGACCAGTCATCACAACACTGTGTGTATCGGACACCGGACTTCATTCATACATTAGACCAGTCATCACAACACTGTGTGTATCGGACACCGGACTTCATTCGTACATTAGACCAGTCATCACAACACTGTGTGTATCGGACACCGGACTTCATTCGTACATTAGACCAGTCATCACAACACTGTGTGTATCGGACACCGGACTTCATTCGTACATTAGACCAATCATCACAATGCTGTGTGTGTCAGACACCAGACTTCATTCGTACATTAGACCAGTCATCACAACGCTGTGTGTGTCGCTGTGTGTGTCGGACACCGGACTTCAATCGTACATTCGACCAATCATCACAATGCTGTGTGTGTGTGTGTGTGTGCTGGTGCGTGTGTGTATGTTAAACATAGCTCAGTGCAGCTAATCTCAGTGACTGCACCACAGGCCTCAGTATAACACCAGCTGTTCATACTGAAGCCTTACTATTTAACACAATCTGAACATCATATTACCAGTCCAATCTAAGGCTATTCATCAAACTTCCCAGATGAGGGATTGTTTGATTAAAATCAGATTAGTGAGTTGGGGGTGTATATGTTTTCATCAAATGTTTCTGGAACACTAAAAAGTATGTTTGTGTCCTGTGATAAATTTACTGTGTAAGTAACAAATAAAAAATGTAATTGATTGATGGATGGTTAATTGGTTAATTGCTTAATGGTTCCCTAGTTGATAAGAGGACTAAGAGGCGCGTGTCTCACCATGAGAGGAAGCAACACGACTTCTCCATCTTTAACCTGACAGAGAACGAAATGAAGGTGAAGATGTCTCCTCAACTGCTGCTTGCTACACACCGCTTCCTGGCCACAGGTAGGACCTCTGTGTGGAGGGATGTGTTTGTGTGTGTGTACGTGCATCTGTGCGTGCACTCACATGTTACAATTTTTTCTATTCACCCACTATTTCTTTCTTTCTTTCTTTTTTATTTTTCTTTCTTTCTTTCTTTCTTTTTTTCTTTATTTTTTTCTTTCTTTCTTTCTTTCTTTCTTTCTTTCTTTCTTTCTTTCTTTCTTTCTTTCTTTCTTTCTTTCTCTCTTTCTAGAAGTGGAGCCCTTCAGGCCATGTCATCTCTCAGAGAAGATTCTCCTTCGTCTGATCAAACACCCCAGTGTCGTTCAGGAACTAAAGTTTAACAGAAAGAACAAACAAGCACCACAGCACTTCCTGTATATGAGGAACAAACCTGTCGACTACTTTGTCCTGGTTCTACAGGTACACGCCATACACACCGATGCTATACTGTCCTGTTTCTAGTATGATCAAATACACAGCCCAAAACAAGTACTTTTATGAGTATTTAATTGTTATTAAAATTACATAAAATGAAATAAAAATAGTTAACCAGGTGTATTTGAGCATATTTTCTAATATTTACACTACTGTTCAAAAGTTTGGGGTCACTTAGAAATGTCCTTGTTTCGGAAAGAAAATAACATTTTTAGTCCATTAAAATAACATCAAATTGATCAGAAATACAGTGTAGACATTGTTAATGTTGTAAATTACTATTGTAGCTGGAAACAGCAGATTTCTTATGGAACATCTACATAGGCATACAGAGGCCCATTATTAGCAACCATCACTCCTGTGTTCCAATGGCATGTTGTGTTAGCTAATCCAAGTTTATCATTTTAAAAGGCTAATTGATCATTAGAAAACCCTTTTGCGACTGGTGTTTTGCAGGTACTATTTAATGAAGCTGCCAGTTGAGGACTTGTGAAGCGTCTGTTTCTCAAACTAGACACACTAATGTGCTTGTCCTCTTGCTCAGTTGTGCACCGGGGCCTCCCACTCCTCTTTCTATTCTGGTTAGAGACAGTTTGCGCTGTTCTGTGAAGGGAGTAGTACACAGCATTGTACGAGATCTTCAGTTTCTTGGCAATTTCTCGCATGGAATAGCCTTCATTTCTCACAACAAGAATAGACTGACGAGTTTCAGAAGAAAGTACTTTGTTTTTCAGCCATTTTGAGCATGTAATCAAACCAACAAATGCTGATGCTCCAGATACTCAACTAGTCTAAAGAAGGTCAGTTTTATTGCTTCTTTAATCAGGACAACAGTTTTCAGCTGTGCTAAAGAGTCATTTACAACATTAACAATGTATTTCTGATCATTTTGATGTTATTTTAATGGGCAAAGAATTACCTTTTCTGTCAAAAACAAGGACATTTCTAAGTGACCCCAAACTTTTGAACGGTAGTGTATTTCAAATACCATTCTCAAATAGATATCTGAATACTTACTTTGAAGGTATGTGAAAGTAATTGAGATATTTGAAATAGTATTTGAACCCAGGACTGCACACCATAGACACTGATAGTACACTGTTCTGGATCTACAGATACACACCATAGACACTGATAGTACACTGTTCTGGATCTACAGATACACACCATAGACACTGATACTACAATGTTCTGGATCTACAGATACACACCATAGACACTGATACTACACTGTTCTGGATCTACAGATACACACCATATACACTGATACTACACTGTTCTGGATCTACAGATACACACCATAGACACTGACACTACACTGTCCTGGTTCTACAGATACACACCATAGACACTGATACTACACTGTTCTGGATCTACATATACACACCATATACATTGACACTACACTGTCCTGGTTCTACAGATACACAGCTAGGGTTGGAAAACTACTGGTTATTTAAAAAAGTTATGTATTGGAAATCTATGGAAACTTTGGTGTTTAGTAGTCTGTCTGTGTGTTATGTCATTGCAGGGTAAAGTGGAGGTGGAGATTGGTAAGGAGGCTCTTCGTTTTGAGAACGGAGCTTTCTCCTACTATGGCATGCCAGCCCTCATACCACCACTACCTATAGGTAAATAACCCACGGCCCCAACGACACACAATGGGATATTAACGGGTGTTAGTGATTATGATGTTGTTGATGATAATGATGATGGTGATGAAGAGGATTTATTGTACTCGAAAAAATACATTCTTACCCCAGCTTTCCCTGTTCTAAATGCTACACTGCTTTTCTATGTTACAGTGCATTCAGAAAGTCTTCACACCCCTCCAGCTTTTCCACATTCCACACAGCCTGAATTTAAAATGGATTCGATTGAGATTTTGTGTCACTGGCCTTCACACAATACCCCATAATGTCAAAGTGGAATTATGCTTTTAGACCTTTTTTACAAATTAATGAAATATGAAAAGTTGAAATGTCTTGGCAATGTTCCCTCTGAACTGTGCGCGTGCGGTGGGACTGCCGCGCAGAAATATCAGCCCACAGAGAGAAAGACGAGATTGAACTTCACTCAACTTTCTAGAGCAGTGGTCACCAACCTGTCAATCGCAATTGACTGGTCGATCTCCAAGAATTCCTAGTCAATCGCCAAATATTTCTGTTAAAAAAACAACGATAAAGTCTTGGGTGAACTGCTGCCATTTTGAACTATTTCATGTGTCTGAAGGTAAACTCTGCCTTCCCAGCAGGCCCAGAGAACAAATCAAGTGCACTATAGGCCTACCGCTGGCCAATCAGACAGCTCAGATTAACGTGTCTGCAGTAAGGTAGCAGGCATACAAGAAAGCTACAGCAAAGTAGATACTTTGAGATTTCAAAATGTTTAAAACCATGACTAGAGAGAGAGACTGTCAACGAATACAGAAAATAGCTGCTGTTTTTATGAGTGAGTTCATGTTTAAGTTCTTACTCATTACTGTCCACACTTTGTATTCAACACTTTTATAAGACATAAAATGTGTTTTCTTCCTATTTCCACTCAGCACTACAACAAGCACTGCAGCAGTAATGAATGAGTAGGAAAGTCTATCTATAGGCTTGCGTTGTTATTTATTATCAAGGAATATTTCACTTTCTCTGTTCATAGGAGTAACAACATGAATTTGTGCATGAGGCAGAAATAATGTGGTGTAACTCGAGTTTTGCCATCAGCTGGGAGACGGGGTCCTTTTTGGTCAGTGTCAGTGGAGGAAAGGGAGAGCGGAGGGATGTTGAGAGACGGACCCTCAGTCTGTTGCTCTCCCCTTCGCTGAGACTGACCATCAGATGCAGGCACTATCAGCCCAGAAAATAAAAAGCAAATTATTTAAATGTATGCCCACTCAGTTGTGCTTCACAAGTAATACAACAACGGATCTATTACCAGTGTGATCATATAGCCTACCTAAATTTTTTTTTTTTTTTAAATGTCCCGAACAACAATGTATTGGCAGTGCAGTTCAAGCAAAGCCAATATGCGGTGGTAATGTATTGGGCCTATAGCTTACTGCACAAATCTCATTGCTACAATAGTGTTTTTAATTGTTGCATAGGCTTATGTTTTTTAAGTCATGTTAAAAAAATATCTGAGCGGTAGATCTCGGCTTGCATTGATCTTGATTCAGAAAAGGTTGGTGACCACTGTTCTAGAGTTTTCCCTGTTAACACTATCAATATTTCCCTTTACTGTGGCAATTGTGATTGAATCAACGCAATATTAGCCACTTTCAACGCAGCATACCGAAACAAAACGAACTATGTAAAATATTTTATTGTAGGCAGAACACATCGGAGTAGGATTGTATTGCATTGACACGCACTAGCCCATACTCTACTCTACACAGACTGGTGCGGCAAAAATAATCAGAGATGCAGTAGGCTGATATGCAAATAGACCATTGCCATACATGGATATGCACCATTTACTTTGAGCTGGACTGTGTTTACAGCATGAGCGGTCGTGAATAGATGCCCTTGTTTTGAGATCAAAGTAAAGTGGTTTCTTGCATCAAACAACACAACAAGATTTTCAGTCACCTCCTTGTCTGAAGGACAAGTGGATAAACAGGTTCATGTCAAGCACTGCATGTTGTTTTTTTCAAAGTCTCATGGAATGTAGGCCTACATTGAACACGACACATTGGCTGCTACTGTAGGCTGAATGATAGAACAGCTATTTCCTTGTTAAAATGTTATGGGATGCATTTTCTCCATTTTTGTTGATGGTAGGCCACTCTGGTAGGGCTACAGTGCATTCGGAAAGTATTCAGACCCATTCACTTTTCCCACATTTTGTTACATTACAGCCTTATTCTAAAATGTATTCAATGACATGTTTTCCTTATCAATCTACACACAATATCCCAAAATGACAAAGCAAAAACTGTTTTTCAGAAATGTTAGCAAATTTATTAAAAATACCTTATTTACATAAGCATTCAGACCTTTTACTATGAGACTCAACATTCAGCTCAGGTGCATCCTGTTTCCATTGATCATCCATTGATATGTTTCTACAACTTGATTGGATTCCAGGTGTGGTAAATTCAACTAAATGGACATGATTTGGAAAGGCACACATCTGTCTGTATAAGGTCCCACAGTTGACAGTGCATGCCAGAGCAAAAACCAAGCCATGAGGTCGAAGGAATTGTTTGATCTGGGGAAGTGTACCAAAACATTTCTGCAGCATTGAAGGTCCCCCAAGAACACAGTGGCCTTCATCATTCTTAAATGGAAGAAGTTTGAAACCACCAACACTCTTCCTAGAGCTGGACATCCGGCCAGTCTGAGCAATCAGGGGAGAAGGGCCTTGGTCAGGGAGGTGACCAAGAACCCGATGGTCACTCAGACAGAGCTCCAGAGTTCCTCTGTTGGAGATGGGAGAACCTTCCAGAAGGACAACCGTCTCTGCAGCACTCCACCACTCAGGTCTTTATGGTTGAGCGGCCAGACGGAAGCCACTCCTCAGTAAAAGTGACATGACAGCCCACTTGGAGTTTGCCAAAAGACATCTAAAGGACTCCCAGACCATGAGAAACAAGATTCTCTGGTCTGATGAAACCAAGATTGAACTCCTTGGCCTGAATGCCAAGTGTCACGTCTGGAGTAAACCAGGCACCACTCATCACCTGGCCAAAACCATCCCTACGGTGAAGCATGGTGGTGGCAGCATCATGCAGCGAGATGTTTTTCAGCGGCAGGGACTGGGAGACTAGTCAGGATCGGGGGAAAGATGAACGAAGCAAAGTACAGAGAGATCCTTGATGTGAACCTGCTCCAGAGCACTCAGGACCTCAGACTGGGGGCGAAGATTCACCCTCCAATAGGACAATAACCCTAAGCACATAGCCAAGACAACAGAGGAGTGGCAATGCAAGACTGGCTTCGGGACACGTTTCTGAATGTCCTTGAGTGGCCAGAGCCCGGATTTTAACCCGATCGAACATCTCTGAAAATAACAGTGCAGTGATGCTCCCCATCCAACCTGACAGATCTTGAGAGGATCTGCAGAGCAGAATGGGAGGAACTCCCCAAATACAGGTGTGCCAAGCTTGTAGCGTCATACCCAAGAAGACTCGAGTCTGAAATCACTGCCAAAGGTGCTTCAACAAAGTACTGAGTAAACGGTCTGAAAATGTAAATGTAATGTTATTTTTCAGAAGTTAAAAAAAAAAGAAAAATTGTAAAAATGTCTAAAAACCTATTTTTGCTTTGTCAATTAGGCTGTAACGTAACAAAATGTGGAAAACATGAAGAGGTCTGAATACTTTCCGAATGCACTGTACATTATGATCAAATAGCCACAGTAACCTACAAAAACATTTGAGGGAACAGTCAATAAGTATTCAGCCTCTTTGTTATGGCAAGCCTAAAGGAGTAAGAATTGGCATCAATACACCCAGTCACTACAAAGATACAGGCGTCTTTCCTAATTCAGTAACAGGAGAGGAAGGAAACCGTTCAGGGATTTCACCATGAGGCCAATGGTGACTTTAAAACAGTTACAGAGTTTAATGGCTGTGATGGTAGAACAGGATGACTCAACAAAATTGTAGTTACTCCACAATACTAACCTAAATGACAGAGTGACAAATAGGGAAGCCTGTACAGAATAAAAATATTCAAAACATGTAAGGCACTAAAGTAATACTGCAAAATAATGTGGCAAATAAATTAACGTTATGTCCTGAATACAAAGCGTTATGTTTGGGGCAAATCCAACACAACACATCACTGAGTACCCCTATTCATTTCAAGTATGGTGGTGGCTGCATCATGTTATGAGTATGCTTGTCATCGGCAAGGACTAGGGAGTTTTTTAGGATAAAAAGAAACAGAATAGATCTAAGCCCAGGCGAAATCTTAGAGGAAAACCTGGTTCAGTCTGCTCTCCAACAGACACGGGGAGACAAATCCACCTGTCAGCAGGAAAATAACCTAACACAAAGCCAAATATACATTGGAGTTGCTTACCAAAACGACATTGTATGTTCCTGAGTGGCAAATCTATGGCAAGACTTGAAAATGGCTGTCTAGACATTCTGTTTCTTTTTATCCTAAAAAACTCCCTAGTCCTTGCCGATGACAAGCATACTCATAACACGATGCAGCCACCACCATACTTGAAGAATTTTCAAAAGAATAAGGTGCAAATATTCTACAATCCAGTGCAAAGTTCTTAGAGACTTACCCAGAAGAGACTCACAGCTGTAATCACTGCCAAAGGTGATTCTAACATGTATTGACTCAGGGGGTTGAATATTTATCTAATCAAAATATATTAGTGGAAAAAGTAAAGGGCTGTGAATACTTTCTAAAGGCACTGTATGTGTGTGCAAAATCCACTATTCATTTTCTTTTGAATCTGTGGGAGAAGCTGCAGTGGAAACTATGTAACTCCAGCAATTAAAGCTGTTTAAAGAAAATGGTTTAGTGGAAAGACATGTCCTGACCTGTGTGATATAACACACTGATAAGCAGACACAAGAGGACCAGCCCAGTGACGTGCACGTGAGCGAGCGTTTGTGTGTGTGTGTGTGTGTATGTCAGGGGTGGGCAGCATTTTTTGGTTATTGGGTCATATCGGGATTTTGAAATTCAACACAGAGTTTTTGGGGACTGATTTATTTGTCAAAATCAGGGTTGGGGAATAACTGTTTACATGGAATCAGTTACATGTTATCTGACTACAAAAAAATGTAGCTGTAATCAGTTACTATGTTACCAGAAAAAATACTGTAATGAGGTTACAGATACTTCTGAAAAACTAGATGATTACTTCCTGGATTACTTCTGAAAGGAGATTTGCAAGAAGAAAAAATTATTATGATACCTTTCTGTTATTCTCAATGACATTCAATTCAGCATTGAAAAATGGCGCAAGTTCAAGTATCCACCTGAGCGAGTCTGACCACAAGTCAGAGACCACTATGATGACACAACAAATGTGTTTGATAGATAATTTGTGTCTTGTTCTAATGCATTTTAAGGGAAAAATAATCAGATTACGTTACTGAGTTTGGGTAATCCAAAAGTTACGTTACTGATAAAAATGTTGTACAGGTAACTAGTAACTGTAACAGATTACATTTAGAAAGTAATCTACCAAACCCGAGTAAAAATCTATTTGTGGGCCAGAAAAAGGGCAGTTATTTATAATTTCTAAATACTTTATATCTAGTTTTAGACACTCAAGTGTGGTCTGGAGCATTTTTTTACCCAAAATAATCATCAGAAACAGAGACAGAATCTAATCAAACTCATCTCCAGTCAACAGGTTTGGTTCTGGTAGCAGTGGGTTGAACCAGTCAGAGTCTGTCTTATCAGGAGGCAGTGTGGGTCAGCTGAGTATAGGAGGGGGAGCAGTCTACCTACCTGACTTCTCTGTCAGACAACTCACTGACCTACAGATTATAAAGGTATACACCCACACACACATACACACACACATTTAAAATACCCCTAAACTCCTAACTACCCAGATCCCATACCGCTACTAATTTCCATTTCCCTTTGAAATGCCTTAATCCCACTTATTTTGACTGAACACAGACACATCCTCTCTCCCTCTCCCTCCATCCTTCTCTCTCTCTCCTTCCTTCCCTCCCTCCCTCTTTTTCCTTTTAATCTGTCTGTCTTAGCTTTAATCATTGGTGATAAATGAGCTCCATTTTCAGTATGAATAATTTAGACTTAAAGTGATGGATGTACATCCTAAATACACACTCCCTCATATCCCCCAAGGTCATTAATATAGTTCCAGGAAGAAGGTTGCTAGCACACACACTCTGTAACTTTTACGTTTACATAGAGAAACAGCTTGGTGGTGTGTGTGCATCTGTGCATGTGTGTGCGTGTGGCGTGCATGTGTATTTGCCTTGTTTGTCGATGATTTTGTGTTGATGCTGTTTTTGTGGTGTGTGTTGATGATTTTGTGTTGATACTGTATTTTCTGTGTGTGTTGATGATTTTCTGTGTGTGTTGATGATTTTGTGTTGATACTGTATTTTCTGTGTGTGTTGATGATTTTGTGTTGATACTATATTTTCTGTGTGTGTTGATGATTCTGTGTTGATACTGTATTTGCGGTGTGTGTTGATGATTTTGTGTTGATACTGTATTAGCGGTGTGTGTTGATGATTTTGTGTCGATACTGTATATTCTGTGTGTGTTGATGATTCTGTGTTGATACTGTATTTGCGGGGTGTGTTGATGATTTTGTGTTGATACTGTATTTGCGGTGTGTGCTGATGACTTTGTGTTGATACTGTATTAGCGGTGTGTGTTGATGATTTTGTGTCGATACTGTATGTTCTGTGTGTGTTGATGATTCTGTGTTGATACTGTATTTGCGGAGTGTGTTGATGATTTTGTGTTGATACTGTATTTGCGGTGTGTGCTGATGACTTTGTGTTGATACAGTATTTGCGTGTGTGTGTTATTCTTTGCTAGATCTCAAGGAACCACTACCAGAATGCTCTGACAGCCAGTCTTATGGACAGTGTACCCCAGACCCCTGATCCCGACGGGAGACCCATCATCCCTGAGACCCGCTCCCACAGCATCGCCCTGCCCCTGACACACACATACACATACCTCCGACCTGTCCTGGAACAACACACACACACGGAGGACAACACTGGACCACTCACCTCACAGCACAATGAGAGAAACCGCATTGTCCGTAAGTGGAGTGTTTGTGTGTGTGTGGGTTACATAACCACCGTGGCAAACAGACGGTCTTAAAGAGTCTTTGATATGTTTTTTCCCCATCTTCATTCTGTCAGACACACAGAATAGATGTGAGGCTAAAATAGACAGAGTTTGAGGCATAAATAGCTACATTTTGTTGATCATTTGTCAGTATTTACTTCCAAAGGGATATTCATCTGAAATAGACTCTTGCTTCAGTTGAACACACACACCATAGGGTGACATGCCAGACAGTACAGGCCAGATGGTATCTGAAAAATCATGTAAGCTCTGAAACCAATCAGGTTTGGTTTATCTCATAATGCTTGTGAGTATGCATGTATGAACCTCTAACCTGCTCTCCTAAGCCTATGGTCTCTCTCTTTAAATCAGTGGTCTGTCCTCTTGGTTGTTGAGTTAAACCAAGGGGTTGAATTGATCATGATGCAGACATGTGCTGACTTGCCCCTCCCTGGTTCTCAATACCTCACTTTGCAGATAGTGGGACATGGATCTGGTTCTTTCAGATCCACACTTCTATGTACAGAAGGAAGATTTTGAGACTGAAAAGGGGTTACCACCTCATTGAGGTGCAGTCTTTGTCCAGATTGTCACCATGGTACTCTGTCTCCCTCTACAGGCAGTAAGTCAGACGGACAGAGGAGTCCCAGTGATTCAGTGTTTCTACGGATGGATGACATACCCTACATCCAAGAGGACCTACAAAAACACCGTCAGGAAGGCCACCCAGAGGAGCCACTAGAGGAGAGACCGGAAGACCTCCCGGAAGATAGAAAGGAAGACCACCCAGAAGACCGCCTGGAAGACAGGCCCAAAGGCCGTATGAAAGACAGGCTGGAAGACTGTCCGGAAAACCGGTTAATTGAACGCCCAGAAGACCAGCTGGTAGAAATTCCGGAAGACCAGCTGGAAAGCCAAGAAGGGATCGGTGAGGAGAGAAGGGAGAGAGTTGTAAGCTGTTATAGCTGGTATATTCATGAGTGGTAACATTATTTAGTCCTCACAAGTCAAATCAAATCAAATTTTATTTGTCACATACACATGGTTAGCAGATGTTAATGCGAGTGTAGCGAAATGCTTGTGCTTCTAGTTCCGACAATGCAGTAATAACCATTGTCTAGTTCCGACAATGCAGTAATAACCATTGTCTAGTTCCGACAATGCAGTAATAACCATTGTCTAGTTCCGACAATGCAGTAATAACCATTGTCTAGTTCCGACAATGCAGTAATAACCAACAAGTAATCTAGCTAACAATTCCAAAACTACTACCTTATAGACACAAGTGTAAGGGGATAAAGAATATGTACATAAAGATATATGAAAGAGTGATGGTACAGAGCGGCATAGGCAAGATACAGTAGATGGTATTGAGTACAGTATATACATATGAGATGAGTATGTAAACAAAGTGGCATAGTTAAAGTGGCTAGTGATACATGTATTACATAAAGATGCAGTAGATGATATAGAGTACATTATATACGTATACATATGAGATGAATAATGTAGGGTATGTAAACATTATATTAGGTAGCATTGTTTAAAGTGGCTAGTGATATATTTTACATAATTTCCCATCAATTCCCATTATTAAAGTGGCTGGAGTTGAGTCAGTGTGTTGGCAGCAGCCACTCAATGTTAGTGGTGGCTGTTTAACAGTCTGATGGCCTTGAGATAGAAGCTGTTTTTCAGTCTCTCGGTCCCAGCTTTGATGCACCTGTACTGACCTCGCCTTCTGGATGATAGTGGGGTGAACAGGCAGTGGCTCGGGTGGTTGTTGTCCTTGATGATCTTCATGGCCTTCCTGTGACATCGGGTGGTGTATGTGTCCTGGAGGGCAGGTAGTTTGCCCCCGTGATGCATTGTGCAGACCTCACTACCCTCTGGAGAGCCTTACGGTTGTGGGCGGAGCAGTTGCCGTACCAGGCGGTGATACAGCCCGACAGGATGCTCTCGATTGTGCATCTGTAGAAGTTTGTGAGTGCTTTTGGTGACAAGCCGAATTTCTTCAGCCTCCTGAGGTTGAAGAGGCGCTGCTGCGCCTTCTTCACGATGCTGTCTGTGTGGGTGGACCAATTCAGTTTGTCTGTGATGTGTACGCCGAGGAACTTAAAACTTACTACCCTCTCCACTACTGTTCCATCGATGTGGATAGGGGGGTGTTCCCTCTGCTGTTTCCTGAAGTCCACAATCATCTCCTTAGTTTTGTTGACGTTGAGTGTGAGGTTATTTTCCTGACACCACACTCCGAGGGCCCTCACCTCCTCCCTGTAGGCCGTCACGTCGTTGTTGGTAATCAAGCCTACCACTGTAGTGTCGTCCGCAAACTTGATGATTAAGTTGGAGGCGTGCGTGGCCACACAGTCGTGGGTGAACAGGGAGTACAGGAGAGGGCTCAGAACGTACCCTTGTGGGGCCCCAGTGTTGAGGATCAGCGTGGTGGAGATGTTGTTGCCTACCCTCACCACCTGGGGGCGGCCCGTCAGGAAGTCCAGTACCCAGTTGCACAGGGCGGGGTCGAGACCCAGGGTCTCGAGCTTGATGACGAGCTTGGAGGGCACTATGGTGTTAAATGCCGAGCAGTAGTCGATGAACAGCATTCTCACATAGGTATTCCTCTTGTCCAGATGGGTTAGGGCAGTGTGCAGTGTGGTTGAGATTGCATCGTCTGTGGACCTATTTGGGCGGTAAGCAAATTGGAGTGGGTCTAGGGTGTCAGGTAGGGTGGAGGTGATATGGTCCTTGACTAGTCTCTCAAAGCACTTCATGATGACGGAAGTGAGTGCTACGGGGCGGTAGTCGTTTAGCTCAGTTACCTTAGCTTTCTTGGGAACAGGAACAATGGTGGCTCTCTTGAAGCATGTGGGAACAACAGACTGGGATAGGGATTGATTGAATATGTCCGTAAACACAACAGCCAGCTGGTCTGCGCATGCTCTGAGGGCGTGGCTGGGGATGCTGTCTGGGCCTGCAGCCTTGCGAGGGTTAACACGTTTAAATGTTTTCCTCACGTCGGCTGCAGTGAAGGAGAGTCCGCATGTTTTGGTTGCAGGCCGTGTCAGTGGCACTGTATTGTCCTCAAAGCGGGCAAAAAAGTTATTTAGTCTGCCTGGGAGCAAGACATCCTGGTCCGTGACGGGGCTGGTTTTCTTTTTGTAATCCGTGATTGACTGTAGACCCTGCCACATACCTCTTGTGTCTGAGCCGTTGAATTGAGATTCTACTTTGTCTCTATACTGACACTTAGCTTGCTTGATTGCCTTGCGGAGTCTAGTGAAGTATAAAAAAAAAAATCCTCCCATGGAAACATAGCCAAGAACAGTGCCTTGGCCATGGTTTGCATAATTAATAGTATTTATTTATAGTCTTGTAGGTTGCAGCTCTTCTCATTTCTCTACTCCCCCTCCCCCTCTCTCTCTCTCTCTCACCCACACACTCTCTCTTGCCAACTCTTTTAATCCCTTGCCCACTTTCGCTCTCATTCACTCTCATCCTCTCACTCTCCCACCTAGATGCTGTTCCTGTGGAGTTAGATATCATCTGTTCTCTATCTGGCTCAGAGGAGACACTGGGGAAGAAGCTGCTACGTAAACTGAGTGAGTGATTGATCTAGGATCAGCTTTTCCTCCCCACATTCTACATTTGACCATAGATCAGTATACATTCTTCTTCTAATTCTGCCCAACTGCTATTCTATGTTTAAATTGTAAATTAAAAGGTTATTTGTCATATGCAGAGATTGTTTGTATATGTTTGTGTTCTTATCTTTTATTATTTATTATTGTTGTTGCATTGTTGAGAAGGAACCTGCAAGTAAGCATTTAATTGGACGGTGTATACCGTATGTATCCTGTACATACGACTAATCGTAAAACTTGAAGTTGAAACTTGAACTTGACACGGTGTCCTATCCTTCCAGGTAACAAGAAGAGGAAAAAGTCCCGGGATGGGGAGAAGAATGTGGAGGAAGGTTTGGAGCAGCCATCGGTGACCACCTAGCACAATGCCAGGTAGAGACAGCAGGGAAGACCTAGCATAGAGAAAGCTGGGAATAGACTGGCTCTGTTTCTCTCTCACTTCCCACTGGGAACTAGAGTTAGAGTTTTGGTATGGACCAGACTCTAGTACTTGTCAATAGATGTCGAGAACCTCAAGATCTCTCTCTGAACGGTCCACTCCCCAGACCCAATGCCCCCCCCCCCCCCCCTAGATACCCTCTGTCCACTCCCCAGACCCAACCCTAACCCTAGATACCCTCTGTCCCCTCCCCACCCCAGACCCAACCCTAACCCTAGATACCCTCTGTCCACTCCCCAGACCCAACCCTAACCCTAGATACCCTCTGTCCACTCCCCAGACCCAACCCTAACCCTAGATACCCTCTGTCCACTTCCCAGACCCAACCCTAACCCTAGATACCCTCTGTCCACTCCCCAGACCCAACCTTAACCCTAGATACCCTCTGTCCACTTCCCAGACCCAACCCTAACCCTAGATACCCTCTGTCCACTCCCCAGACCCAACCCTAACCCTAGATACCCTCTGTCCACTCCCCAGACCCAACCCTAACCCTAGATACCCTCTGTCCACTCCCCAGACCCAACCCTACCCCTGTATACCCTCTGTCCACTCCCCAGACCCAACCCTACCCCTGTATACCCTCTGTCCACTCCCCAGACCCAACCCTACCCCTGTATACCCTCTGTCCACTCCCCAGACCCAACCCTACCCCTGTATACCATCTGTCCACTCCCCAGACCCAACCCTACCCCTGTATACCCTCTGTCCACTCCCCAGACCCAACCCTACCCCTGTATACCCTATGTCCCCTCCCCACCCCAGACCCAACCCTAACCCTAGATACCCTCTGTCCACTTCCCAGACCCAACCCTAACCCTAGATACCCTCTGTCCACTCCCCAGACCCAACCTTAACCCTAGATACCCTCTGTCCACTTCCCAGACCCAACCCTAACCCTAGATACCCTCTGTCCACTCCCCAGACCCAACCCTAACCCTAGATACCCTCTGTCCACTCCCCAGACCCAACCCTAACCCTAGATACCCTCTGTCCACTCCCCAGACCCAACCCTAACCCTGTATACCCTCTGTCCACTCCCCAGACCCAACCCTACCCCTGTATACCCTCTGTCCACTCCCCAGACCCAACCCTACCCCTGTATACCCTCTGTCCACTCCCCAGACCCAACCCTAACCCTGCATACCCTCTGTCCACTCCCCAGACCCAACCCTAACCCTAGATACCCTCTGTCCACTCCCCAGACCCAACTCTACTCCTGTATACCCTCTGTCCACTCCCCAGACCCAACCCTACCCCTGTATACCCTCTGTCCACTCCCCAGACCCAACCCTACCCCTGTATACCCTCTGTCCACTCCCCAGACCCAACCCTACCCCTTGTATACCCTCTGTCCACTCCCCAGACCCAACCCTAACCCTAGATACCCTCTGTCCACTCCCCAGACCCAACCCTACCCCTGTATACCCTCTGTCCACTCCCCAGACCTAACCCTACCCCTGTATACCCTCTGTCCACTCCCCAGACCCAACTCTACCCCTGTATACCCTCTGTCCACTCCCCAGACCCAACCGTAAGAAATCTGAACGCACTAGCAACACAAAGTTTATGTAATTATACTTTCCTGAAGATATATTGACTCACATTCCTACCTGCAAAAGGACTGACCACATTGACAAGCGGTAAAGTTAAAATATAATTTTATTCAACATTCTGGCTTGTAGAGGTCGTGAGAGGAAACTTTCCCGAACCAAACGCTCATTTATGCCCGATGTAGAATTCAATGAAATTCAACGTTGTGTTTCCAGGCTGGCTGGGTAACAGACTACGGAAACATTATGACTTTAAATAACTTTACTGTATGTTTCTGTTGAGTTACCTTTCAGCCACCAATCTCTACTGTGCTAGTGGAGTCTGAAGAGGAAGAAGAGGAATAAACTAAATGAAGAGAAAAATAAGAGGGAAATAGCAAGTCAAGATCCGAGCCATCTTCTAAATCTTTTATATTGCTCAACCAAGAAGACAACAATTTCTGTCTTCTACCATCAGATGATCGTTTCTTATTACCAAGTGCTTTCTGCACAGGGAACTGTCCTTATCATAGAATAGAGTACTTCTATCAGTCGATCAACTGTGGTTGATAGGAGTCCTGCCATATAAATGCCATCCACACTGCCAGTGTTCTGATGACACATAAGGAAGAAACAGCCAACACACACCAGCCATGAGAACAAGCACAATGTCTACAACCACAGGGACTTTATGCTGATTTAAAGGAGTCTGTCATTTCTTTGTCCCATGTGGCAACCGGAGGATTTTTTTTAATGCACAAACAGTCTTGTCTCAAGCAAAAACACCACACACACACACACACACACACACACACACACACACACACACACACACACATTCATTAATTTAGTTCCATTGAAGTCAATTGACTCCCAGTCAATACTTTTTACCAGATTTTGAAAAGCCATATAATAACTAACATACCTGCCAGCAAGAAGAAGGGATATGCAATATTCACAATCCCAAAAATGTAGGTTGCGTGTTACCTAGATTTGAACAGGTATTTTATTATGATTAGATAATATGATGATTTGACATATTTATGATTGGATGATATTTGATCATTTGATTTATAATATGGTGATTAATTGGTAACCTGTAATGAATAGGTTGTTTTAACAGCAATTGTTCAGCCATTTCTTGGTTGCTTGCGTTCTAATAGTTTGAGTAGTTTCAGTTTGTGACAAAACCAGCAGGTATAGTGTAGAGAATCATTGTACCATCTAAACCGCTTTGAGATATTTTTTCCATACCAAATATATTTTATGTTCAGCTGTTTGAAGCTGGTGTACAAAAGCCAATGTAAAAGATGCACAAACAAAATGATGTATAATAATATGGTGATTAATTGGTCATCTGTAATGAATAGGTTGTTTTAACAGCATGTACCTAGAACAACTCCTGCCTGCCATATCATTTCCTTTATCATCATAATATATACACACACACACACACACACACACACACACACACACACACACACACACACACACACACACACACACACACTAACTGTGCCATCTCCATATCACCATGACATAAAGCAGTCACCATAAGTGTGACATTGCAGTAGGTAACAGTTGTAACACCCTATCTGTGTATAGCCCAATGATGAAGTGAAGTGTTACTCCCACATGCATGCTATTACTACAGATGCAAACACAACAGGTTAACTATTCTCTTTGAAGAGACCCCTCCAGGGACACACAAGGGCATAGGAACACAGGGGGCTGGGGGCTAAGCTTCTGGGATGAGAGGCTGCAGATACAGGAGGCTAGGGGTGTTTGGTTTATACAGTGACACAGGAGATGGGTGTATGGAGGGCACTGCTTACTGCTTTCCCAGTAGAATATATTCCTATTTAAGGACAACGCCTTGGGCTAGGTACTCAGCTTGATGCAGACAGGAGCATGACGCAAACCTGTGATTATGAAAGACCAGGCTGACGTGGAGATGTAGTTTGATGGGAGGTTGTAGTGTATAGAAAACTGATAAGCAATACATAAGCATGAGATACCTGAGTGTAATATTAGGTGACAGCTGCACAGAGTATCAGGACAGTGTAACATGCTCAAGGACAGACACCCCTGTAAAGTCAGCCAGGCACTGATTAAAAGATATATACTGTTTTATAGGAATGTATTCCAATGTACACAGGGGTTCATAGGTATAATTAGAGATGTACAGAGAGAGATTACATTTTATAGTGCCCTTTATGATATAGGTGGTCAGACAATGGGCTCTGTCCTATTCATCTGTAGCAATAATAATTCCCTAGAACCTGCCTGAGACCATCACTATTCCCTACTGCTATTAGACTGGACTTCGATTGAGTTGCTCTCTATTGCACAATACTAACAAATAACTGATTTACTGAGAGCATAGAGAGGGTGAGTGGGAGGGAAGATGAAAGGTAGTGAAAGAGAGCAGGAGAGAGGAAAGGAGAGGGACAGAAGGGAAAGTGAGCACTGAAGGGAAGGTGGGAGGAGACGTGACGCAGTCTGACGTCAAGCCACAGCCTTCCTTGACGCACGCAAAAACACACGCATTCAGTACTGAACTGCTTTACAGAAGGACCCCCCCCCCCCCCCCCACACACACACACAACACACAACACACACACACACACACACACACAGGATCCCTTATGACCTGACAAATACAGTAGCTGAGCTGTTGAAATCAAAGAACTAAGAAACCAAGCACTCTCTCAGCCTCATGCTCTCAGAGAACACATTTGGTGAGGGTGACAGAGATACAGTAGATCGTGATAGCTTTTATATAGATTATAAGGGGGCAATTTTATTTTATTTTTCCCGGAATGTGCGAATTTAGTAATGTTTTAACAGTTTAAAACATGATCTTCAGAATATTAGGGTTTTCAGGATATCAGACCTCCCAATGTATTAAAAACGATGAAATCCTCAATAAAAAGATTCTAACAGATTCATATCTGACTTGTTGTTCTGAATTCCATTTGTGTATTGATAGTGTTCTTGGCTTTCTGCACTGATCCCTAATGTCATGAGAAACACACACCAAAGAGACAACTTGCACAAACAAAATATATTTTGCATCCTGGCTCTCAGATGGAAAGAACTGGCATTATATTGTAGTGTGCAGACATTTATTAAAGGATTTGAGTCATACCCCCTTGAGATACATAGGTATTCACAGCATCTGTTAGTGCATTTGATTTGTGCAATTTTGAACAATACACGTATACCACAGAGATGTCAGATACTGATAATAATAATAACAACAGAGAGCGACCGCTTCGGAATAGACTGATTGGACATTCACATTGAGCAGATCCTTCTTTCAAATGTTGAAACAAAAATAACAGGGATTGTTGCTCTCTGATTGAGAACAGTCCTGTTTGTCCCTATTGAATGCACACCAGGACTTCGAATGTGAAATTCAACAGAGAGTTACACAGTTTAAGTGATACATCATTTTTACTTCATCATCTTGGGCCAAAATAAACATGATTGTAAATATAACGTCCATAGTTCAAGTTCAATATTAGCATCCTTATTACATAGCTACATCTCTTCGACATACATTTAGTGCATGACTGATTTGGTCAATTGATTGTTTTTCACTCTAGTACTTGTTGTATGCTTTCAAGTCAAGTACTGATTACTTGGTCACAGTTAATATTTAGGTTATCTTTCAAGTGGACACAAACAACTCCTATGAGGTATGCAGGTGGGTAGGTCAAACAGACAAGGGAATGCGCCTTTCACAGTTGGAATGAAATCTGCATGAAAATGGGTCGTTCTTGAATTGCGATGGCATTCCTTTTTTTTAATACATTCTCCCGATTGCACCTGATAGTATCCAAATACATTTAAAGGTGCAATTTGCAGAAATGGTTCCGTCATGTCCTGTTTGCTAGCGTTCTAATAGTTTGAGTAGTTTCAGTTTGTGACAAAACCAGCAGGTATAGTGTAGAGAATCATTGTACCATCTTAACCGCTTTGAGATATTTTTTCCATACCAAATATATTTCATGTTCAGCTGTTTGAAGCTGGTGTACAAAAGCCAAAGGAAAATATGCAAAAATGAAACTTAAGAATGGGAAGCATAGAAATAGTGCACATAGAACAGATCTACTGCTTCTTAGACTTGCTTTCAATGAGAAATCCAAATCTATAACTCACAATTCAACGTGAATTTGGTCAGGTCGCCCAAAACGTTACTACTGCAGCTTTAAATAAAAAATAAATACAAATGAGGTACATTTGTTTCAAAATGCCAGGCCCACATCCCACCGCAATTCAACGACCCAAACAATACTAATCATAAGGTAATGTTAATAATATTAATAAGCAATGGAAGATCACCATCACCAGCACTGCGGGAGCTAGTCCTAATACATCCAGAAACACTTGGGCTGTGTCTCAATAGTTTAAACAATATAGCTTATTTTCCATATCTCCTTTCCTTGTGTCCTTCCCTCCATGATCACTGATCTGGCTGGACACGATAGGTTGAAGGAACATCAGTTGTAATGAAGGAGATGAGGAAAGGAAGCCATTTCAGAGTATTAAGACACAGACAGCTAGTGCTTAGTGTGGAAGCACACAGCAGCTAAAATGCCCTGACACACAGTGCTTAATCAGTATACAGGACTTCAACACTACTGAACAAAAACAGTACAAATTAAATCACTCCACACTCAACTGCAAGCAGCAGTGATGACACACAGGGATGATACCCACACAGAGACACACAGACAAATCATGAAACTTCTATTTAGCCTTTACGCTGCCTGTGCATTCATTTAAGTGTTCAAATACAATGTATCTATAGACAACAAGTGACATTATAGGCCCAGCATAAGCTAGTGTGCTGGGAGTTGGGAATGGGGCTTATTATGTATGTTTGGTCCAATACATTATACACACACACACACACAAACACAGCTGGTGGGGGGCAGGAGGGAGTGCTGGTGGTTGTGGGTAGTGTAGTCTTCTACTGGACGTTTACAACAGTCTCGTGGATAGACTCGGCCACATAGTCGATGTTCTTAGTGGTCAGACCACACATGTTGATACGACCGCTGGCCATTAGGTAGATACTCCTCTCCTTGATCATGTACTCCACTTGTTTAGCTGAACAGAGACAAGGAAAGAAAATATTAAAAGGTATGACATCACAAGTATTATATTTTCAGAACGTACAATATACTATCGGTATATTATATATCCCCCCCCCCCCCCCCCCCCCCCCCCGTTCAGTTAAGGCATCATTGAGCCTTAGCGTCAGTGCTCTCTACGCTGGGAAGCTGTTTCCTGGTTCTAACAGCTTTTTGAAGCTCTACGGAAGACAGCACAGCACAGGGGAGTTTAATGTTTATCCAGTAAGTTACTTCACACAAACAGTAATGAGGATGTGCTCAGCGGACTGGTGAAGCAAAAAATAGCTGGGTGGGGAGTGTATGTGTGTGTTTAAGACTAGAGAGGAAAAGAGAGGTATGCATTTGTTTGCATTCATTTGTGTGTGTATGTGTGTGTGCTTACGGTTGAGTCCAGTGAAGCTGAACATGCCGATCTGCTGTGTGATGTGGTCCCATGTTCCTGGGGTTTCCAGAGCCTGCAGTTTAGCCTGGAGTGAAGCCCTCATCAACAACACACGGTCTGCCATGGTCTTCACATTATCCTTCCTACAACAGAGAGACAGGGAGACCGAGAGAGAGAGAGACACGGTTAGACAGAGAGACAGGGTTAGACAGAGAAACAGGGTTAAACAGAGAGACAGGGTTAGACGGAGAGAGAGAGAGACAGGGTTAGACGGAGAGACAGGGTTAGACAGAGAAACAGGGTTAAACAGAGAGACAGGGTTAGACGGAGAGACAGGGTTAGACGGAGAGACAGGGTTAGACGGAGAGACAGGGTTAGACGGAGAGACAGGGTTAGACGTAGAGACAGGGTTAGATGGAGAGACAGGGTTAGACGGAGAGACAGGGTTAGACGGAGAGACAGGGTTAGACGTAGAGACAGGGTTAGATGGAGAGACAGGGTTAGACGGAGAGACAGGGTTAGACAGAGAAACAGGGTTAAACAGAGAGACAGGGTTAGACGGAGAGACAGGGTTAGACGGAGAGACAGGGTTAGACGGAGAGACAGGGTTAGACGGAGAGACAGGGTTAGACGTAGAGACAGGGTTAGATGGAGAGACAGGGTTAGACGGAGAGACAGGGTTAGACGGAGAGACAGGGTTAGACGTAGAGACAGGGTTAGATGGAGAGACAGGGTTAGATGGAGAGACAGGGTTAGACGGAGAGACACGGTTAGACGGAGAGACATTGTTAGACGGAGAGACAGGGTTAGATGGAGAGACAGGGTTAGACGGAGAGACAGGGTTAGATGGAGAGACAGGGTTAGACGGAGAGACATTGTTAGACGGAGAGACAGGGTTAGATGGAGAGACAGGGTTAGACGTAGAGACAGGGTTAGATGGAGAGACAGGGTTAGATGGAGAGACAGGGTTAGACGGAGAGACATTGTTAGACGGAGAGACAGGGTTAGACGGAGAGACAGGGTTAGACGGAGAGACAGGGTTAGACGTAGAGACAGGGTTAGATGGAGAGACAGGGTTAGACGGAGAGACAGGGTTAGATGGAGAGACATTGTTAGACGGAGAGACATTGTTAGACGGAGAGACAGGGTTAGATGGAGAGACAGGGTTAGATGGAGAGACAGGGTTAGACGGAGAGACAGGGTTAGACGGAGAGACAGGGTTAGACGGAGAGACAGAGTTAGACGGAGAGACATTGTTAGACGGAGAGACATTGTTAGACGGAGAGACAGGGTTAGAGGGAGAGACAGGGTTAGACGGAGAGACAGGGTTAGACGGAGAGACAGGGTTAGACGTAGAGACAGGGTTAGACGTAGAGACAGGGTTAGATGGAGAGACAGGGTTAGACGGAGAGACATTGTTAGACGGAGAGACAGGGTTAGACGGAGAGACAGGGTTAGACGGAGAGACAGGGTTAGACGGAGAGACAGGGTTAGACGGAGAGACAGGGTTAGACGGAGAGACATTGTTAGACGGAGAGACAGGGTTAAACGGAGAGACAGGGTTAGACGGAGAGACAGGGTTAGATGGAGAGACAGGGTTAGACAGAGAGACAGAGTTAGAGATAGAGAGACAGGATTAGATGGAGAGACAGGGTTAGATGGAGAGACAGTGTTAGACAGATAGAGAGACAGAGTTAGACAGAGAGACAGGGTTAGACGGAGAGACAGTGACAGATAGAGAGACAGGGTTAGACAGAGAGACAGGATTAGACAGAGAGACAGAGTTAGACAGATAGAGAGACAGGGTTAGACAGAGAGACAGGGTTAGACAGAGAGACAGAGTTAGACAGATAGAGAGACAGGGTTAGATGGAGAGACAGGGTTAGACAGAGAGACAGTGTTAGATGGAGAGACAGAGTTAGACAGAGAAACAGGGTTAGACAGAGAGACAGAGTTAGACAGATAGAGAGACAGTGTTAGATGGAGAGACAGGGTTAGACAGAGAAACAGGGTTAGACAGAGAAACAGGGTTAGACAGAGAGACAGGGTTAGACAGAGAGACAGGGTTAGATGGAGAGACAGGGTTAGATGGAGAGACAGGGTTAGACGGAGAGACAGGGTTAGACGGAGAGACAGGGTTAGACAGAGAGACAGGGTTAGACAGAGAGACAGGGTTAGACAGAGAGACAGGGTTAGACAGAGAGACAGAGTTAGACAGATAGAGAGACAGGGTTAGACGGAGAGACAGGGTTAGACAGAGAAACAGGGTTAGACAGACAGAGAGGGGGAGGAAGGGAAGATATAGATCTACGTTTTGACCACTCATGTTTAATTGTTGGACGTGCATACACTACTTTTGTAATGTCTGTGTGTGTGTACCCACCATTCAGCGAAGAGTTCAGGTGTGTTGAGTGTGATGGCGACCAGCCTTGCACCCTGGGAGGGAGGGTTGGACCAGGTTACCCTGACAATCTTCTCCATCTGAGATAGAACTCTCTTCAGGTTGTCAGAATCACGAGCTACAATAGTCAGGTTCCCCACACGCTCATCTGCCAGCACACAGAAACTTTCTTTAGGGTTCCCTGCAGTTTACAGATTGCATTATGTACATATATTACATTTGAAATATGTGTGTGCGTGTTATGTGTGAAAGGTGGGAGTAAGAATACATAGATTGGTTTCATATGTTTCAATGCATCTTACAGTGTGTGTGTGAGTGCATGTGTGTTAATCTTGGCAGCAATTTTAGATTTAGTTTTAGTCTTAAAATACCTTTTTAGTCGAAGTCAAATTTTTGTCCTTTCATCCGTTAGTTTTAGTTATTATCAGTCGACTAAAAGTCTGAACTATTTTAGTCACATATTTTTTTAGATATTTTGTACTTAACCTTTATTTAACTCTGTCAGTTAAGAACAAATTCTTATTTACAATGACGGCCTACCCCGGCCAAAACCTAATGACGTTGGGCCAATTGTGCGCCGCCCTATGGGACTCATAATCATGGCCGGTTGTGATACAGCCTGGAATCAATCCAGGGTCTGTAGTGACGCCTCTAACCCAGAAGCTTATAAGAAATCCTGCTATGCCCTCTGACGAACCATCAAACAGGCAAAGCGCCAATACAGGACTAAGATTGTACTACATCGGCTCCAACACTCGTCTTGTGGCAGGGCTTGCAAACTATTACAGACTACAAAGGGAAGCAAAGCCGAGAGCTGCCCAGAGACACGAGCCTACCAGACTAGCTAAATCACTTCTATGCTCGCTTCGAGGCAAGCAACACTGAGGCATGCATGAGAGCATCAGCTGTTCCGGACGACTGTGTGATCACGCTCTCCGTAGCCGAGGTGAGTAAGAACTTTAAACAGGTCAACATTCACAAGACAGATTACCAGGATGTGTGCTCCGGGCATGTGCTGACCAAATGGCAGGTGTCTTCACTGACATTTTCAACATGACATTTTCCCTGATTGAGTCTGTACTACCAACATGTTTCAAGCAGACCACCATAGTCCCTGTGCCCAAGAACACTAAGGCAACCTGCCTAAATGACTACAGACCCGTAGCACTCACGTCCGTAGCCATGAAGTGCTTTGAAAGGCTGGTAATGGCTCACATCAACACCATTATCCCAGAAACCCTAGACCCACTCCAATTTGCATACCGCCCAAACAGATCCCTAGATGATGCAATCTGTTTTGCACTCCACACCGCCCTTTCCCACCTGGACAAAAGGAACACCTACGTGAGAATGCTATTCATTGACTACAGCTCAGAGTTCAACACCATAGTACCCTCAAAGCTCATCACTAAGCTAAGGACCCTGGGACTAAACACCTGGACTTCCTGACGGGCCGCCCACAGGTGGTGAGGGTAGGTAGCAACACATCTGCCACGCTGATCTTCAACACTAGAGCCCCTCAGGGGTGTGTGCTCAGTCCCCTCCTGTGCTTCCTGTTCACCCATGACTGCGTGGCCAGGCACAACTCCAACACCATCATTAAGTTTGCAGACAACACAACAGTGGTAGGCCTGATCAACGACGAGACAACCTATAGGGAGGAGGTCAGAGACCTGTCCGGGTGGTGCCAGAATAACAACCTATCCCTCAACGTAACCAAGACCAAGGAGATGATTGTGTACTACAGCAAATGGAGGACCGAGCACACCCCCATTCTCATCGACGGGCTGCAGGGGAGCAGGTTGAGAGTTTCAAGTTCCTTGGTGTCCACATCACCAACAAACTAGAATGGTCCAAACACATCAAGACAGTTGTAAAGAGGGCACAACAAAGCCTATTCCCCCTCAGGAAACTAAAAGGATTTGGCATAGGTCCTCAGATCCTCAAAAGGTTCTACAGCTGCAACATTGAGAACTGGTTGCATCACTGCCTGGTATGGCAACTGCTCAGCCTCCGACAGCAAGGCACTACAGAGGGTAGTGCGTAAAGCCTGGTACATCACTGGGGCTAAGCTGCCTGCCATCCAGGATCTCTACACCAAGCGGTGTCAAAGGAAGGCCCTAAAAATTGTCAAAGACTCCAGCCACCCCAGTGTTCTCTCTACTACCACATGGCAAGCTGTACCGGAGCACCAAGTCTAGGACCAAAAGGCTTCTCAACAGCTTTTAGATTTTATCCTCATCGTAACCGTCAAGAGGGTTAAATAACAATGGTTTTCTTGAAAGGGGAATAATTTGAGCTTTCCAAAAATGCCAGAAGTATTACTGCAATCCTAATATTCAACAAATAGCATTTGTTTTTCCCATAGGAAAATAGCAACCGCAACTCGCATTTGAGTACTGTGGCGAGAGAGCAGCAACACGAATGAATAAATAACAGCGCACATGGGAAAACAGTCTACATGAAAGTAGGAGAGAGAGTAAACATGATTGTTTCTAGCTGAGATTAGCGTAGTTAAGTGAAGTGTCCTGGCTTCGCATCAGTTCAGAAGATTGACGAGTGACTGAAGTGACTGCCTGAGAGCTGTGTGGGAGAGCCGGGCAGATCACACAACTGAAGAAGTTCATTCTGCACGCACGCAGCCAATGCTGGCCTACCCCAAAGGGTTGAACAAAACAGATGAAAATGAGCTTCATGGCAAATTTAATGTCCATTAGTCTCATGTGGAATTCTCATCTCGTCACATTTCCATTGAGTAAAATTAAAAGTAATTTGTAAGTTCTAGTTTTTTCCAGGTCATCTCGTCTCGTTGTCGTCATTGTTTTAGTCAGGAAAAATAAGTAGTTGACGAGTATTTTTCTTCATAGTTATTGTTGACGAAATCAACACTGGTGTGTGTGTGTGTGTGAGTGTGTGTCTCACTGTAGAGGCCAAAGTTCTTGGAGAAGGACTGGGCACAGAACATCTCGAAGCCCTGCGTTACAAAGTAGCGTACGGCCCAGGCATCCTTATCCAGACAGCCTGATGCAAAGCCCTGGTACGCTGAGTCAAAGAACACAAACAGCTTCCTCCTCTGGGGAGAGAGAAAACAAAAAAGGAGAAATATTAAAACCTACAGAAAATATATATATATTTTTAAATGTATAATATTTTTTTTTGTTACATAACGCTGGGCATGTACACACACACACACACACAGCTATGTCTTACTATTTTGGGGGGGGGACCAACAATTGATTCCATTCAAAATCCTATTTTCACTAACCTCTAAGACTAAACCTAACCCTAACCCATAAAACAGTATTTTTACTAATAGCCTTTTAAGGTGGTTTGCTATTCCTGTGAGGACTTCTGGTACTCACAAGTATAGTAAAACATGTGTACACACACACACACACACACACACACACATTCTTACCTTCATGACCTCAGCCACCTGCATCCACTCTACGTGTGTAGGGTCTGTGCCGGTGGGATTGTGGGCGCACGCGTGCAAAACAAAGATGGAGTGCTTTGGTGCACTCTGGGACAGGGGTCAAAGGTCAATGTTAGACTACAGGACAGACAAATAACATATTGTGTACTGGGAGGTGATGCACCAAGTGATGCACCTATCCTCTTTTCAACCGTGTGGAAAAAGCTAATTTACTATCTACGTTGACATGACCAGTTAAGATATTCAACATTCACTATTGTGAGGTAAACTCAGAGTTCGGGAGGCAGTCTGGTGTCCATGTCAACACCACCAGTTCAGAGGTCAGCGTCTCACCTCCAGGTCGCCTAGGAAACCGTCCAGATCCAGACCCCGCTTCTCTGCGTCCCAATACTTATAGGGACGGATGTCCTCAAACCCGGCGTTGGCAAACACAGCGTTGTGGTTCTCTAGAAACAAACAGTAGAGGTTTCACAACACTTTTCTCTAAAGAGGAGTCTTTCTTTGAATGCTTCATGTGTCTTTTGAGGCCTAACATTAGCTGACAACATTAGCTGACATACGTAGTTACAAAGATTAAGTCCAGCATGTTAAAAAGTAACATGCTGGACTTAATCACCTACAGTGCCTTGCGAAAGTATTCAGACTTCTTGACTTTTTCCACATTTTGTTACGTTACAGCCTTATTGTAAAATTGATTAAATAACAAAACTTCTCAGTAATCTACACATAATACCCCATAATGACAAAGCAAAACAGGTTTATTAAAAATAAAAAACAGAAATACCTTATTTACATAAGTATTCTGAACCTTTGTTATGAGACTCGAAATTGAGCTCAGGTGGATCCTGTTCCATTTATCCTCTTTGACATGTTTCTACAACTTGATTGGGGTCCACCCGTGGTAAATTCAACTGATTGGATATGATTTGGAAAGGCACACACCTGTCTATATAATGTCCCACATTGAAGGTCCACAAGAACACAGTGGCCTCCGTCATTCTTAAATGGGAGAAGTTTGGAACCACCAAGACTCTTCCTAGAGCTGGCCGCCCGGCAAAATTTAGTAATCTGGGGAAGAAGGGCCTTGGTCACGGAGGTGACCAAGAACCCGATGGTCACTCTGACAGAGCTCTAGAGTTCCTCTGTGGAGATGGGAGAACCTTCCAAAAGGACAACCATCTCTGCAGCACTCCATCAATCAGGCCTTTATGGTAGAGTGGCCAGATGGAAGCCACTCCTCAGTAAAAGGCATATGACAGCCCACTTGGAGTTTGCCAAAAGGCACCTAAAGAACTATTTGGCCTGAATACCAAGTGTCACGCCTGGAGAAAACCTGGCACCATCCCTACGGTGAAGCATGGTGGTGGCAGCATCATGCTGTGGCAATGTTTTTAAGCAGCAGGGACTGGGAGACCAGTCAGGATCAAGGCAAAGATTAACAGAGCAAAGTACAGATAGATCCTTGATGAAAACCTGCTCCAGAGCGCTCAAGACCTCAGACTGGGGTAAAGGTTGAACTTCCAACAGGACAACAACCCTAATCACACAGCCAATGATGCAGGAGTGGCCTCAGGACAAGTCTCTAAATGTCCTTGAGTGGCCCAGCCAGAGCCCGGACTTGAACCCGATCGAACATCTCTGGAGAGACATGAAAATAGCTGTGCAGCAACGCTCCCGAATGGCAGGGTCTCCCGAGTGGCGCAACGGTCTGAGGCACTACATCTCAGTGCTAGAGGCATCACTACAGACCCTAGTTTGATTCCCGGCTGTATCACAACCGGCTGTGATTGGGAATTCCATAGGGCGACGCACAATTGGCCCAGCGTCGTCCGGGTTTGGCCGGGGTAGGACAGCATTGTAAATAAGAATTTGTTCTTAACTGACTTGCCTAGTTAAAGGTTAAATAAAAATGTTATAAAAAAAAGAATCCCCATCCATCCTGACAGAGCTTGAGAGGATATGCAGAGAAGAATGGGAGAAACTCCCCAAATACAGGTGTGCCAAGCTTGATGCTATAATCGCTGCCAAAGGTGCTTCAACAAAGTACAGAGTAAAGGGTCTGAATACTTATGTAAATGTGATATTTCAGTCTAGTATTTTTAATAAATTAGCAAAAAAACATTTTTTTTAACTGTTTTTGCTTTGTCATTATGGGGTATTGTGTGCAGATTGATGAGAAGAAAAAAAATATATCAATTTTAGAATAAGGCTGTAACGTAACAAAATGTGGAAAAAGGTCAAGGGGTCTGAATACTTTCCCAAGGCACTGTATATTAATGAACTATTAAGAGGACAATTTAGTAGTATAAGGTCCAGATAAGATAACAATAACAATGAAAAGTTTATATCTTATTTGAGGACATTCATACAGCACTGAATCAGCCGTACGAGCAGAGATGTAAACAGGTGTTTAAGTCTTGTCGTTCCTGTGTGCATGTGTGTGTGTGTGTGTGTGTGTGTGTGTGTGTGTGTGTGTGTGTGTGTGTGTGTACCCCAGGTAGGCGCTGAGACATAGACAGGTGTTTTTGTGTTGTCGTTCCCGTTGTACCAGCGTCTGAGAAACTCTGCCCCCATCTTCAGAGCACCTGTACCCCCCAGACACTGCACCGCTCCCACCTGACAGAGAGAGACAGGAAGCGAGCGTGAGAGAGAGATAGGGGGTGAGGGAGAGCGAGAGAGGGTGACCGAGAGAGAGAGACAGCAGAGAGAGAGAGGGGGAGAGATAGACAGAGGGAGAGAGAAGGTGGTGGCTGATACACACTAAATAAGTGACTTGATAACTACTTAGGAGCAATGTAGCGCACCAGTACAAATTTAAATACATTCCTTTAAATTCAGCTCAATATCTGCATAATCATGCACACAACACAACTCTCCTAACACAATCACACTTCAAAAACTACCCTACCCTGTTCTCCTGGATGGCAGGGCTGTCTTCTCCCAGGGCGATCTTGGATGCAGAGGACCTAAACTCAGGCAGACCCAGAATGGCCAGGTACTCATGGTTCAGACTGTTGTCCGCTACAATGATCTTCTCCACCTTCTTAACCACGGGCAGCACCCAGGGCTGGCCCTCATCTGTCCTGTAGGCTGGAGGGAAGAGACAGTTTTACAGGTTAAGTTTGTTTTACGGTGCAAATGTTGCAGTAGCCCAATTCTGGCCCTATGGCTCTCTCTCCAGCTGGCATTACTGCCTTGGTGAGCAACCCACTCAAGAGGGGAAGGTGCCAATGAACAATGAACACTGACAACCTGAGGAGAGATCTAACTCAGATGGAAATGTCACAAACACTCTCACCTGCGCTTTACTACACTAGAAGCTTTACTGCTCTGCAAGATCCAAGTAGACTAATATGTAATTAGGCCTACCGTATGTCTCATCCACATGAAGAAATACTATAGTATACTATGGTATAAAGATTATAGTGTTCACTGTTGTGTTTTCGCAGTCTTTACTGTAGTATTTACAGTTTACAACAGTATTTAAACGGTATATTAAAGTATTTCATATAGTGTTTTTACGGATTGTATAATACTGTAGTATTTAGTACTGTAGTGTTTTTGCTGACTTTAGTATACTGTAGTATTTACTGTAGTGTTTTAACAGACTGTAGTATACTGTTGTTTTTGCAGACATTACTGTAGTATTTACTATAGCGTTTTTATTTTATTATCTTTGACATCAAAGGCTTTGTCCTTGAGGAAACCTACTGGAGAAATACCTGTGTAAATAAGGTATATCTGTTTTAGTTATTTTTAATACATTTGCAAAAAAGTCCTAGAAACCTGTTTTTGCTTTGTCATTATTGGGAAAGGTGTGTAGATTGATGAGGAAAATAGTTTATTTAATACATTTTAGAATAAGGCTGTACAGTGCTTCGCAAAAGTATTCATCCCCATTGGCGTTTTTCCTATTTTGTTGCATTACAACCTGTAATTTAAATGTATTTTTATTTAGATTTCATGTAATGGGCATACACAAAATAGTCCAAATTGGTGAAGTGAAATGAAAAAAATAACTTGCTACGAAGCCCCTAAATAAGATCTGGTGCAACCAGGTTCCCTCAGAAGTCACATAATTAGTCAAATAATGTCCAACTGTGTGCAATCTACGTGTCACATGATCTGTCACATGATCTCAGTATATATACACCTGCTCTGAAAGGCCCCAGAGTCTGCAACCCCACTAAGCAAGGGGCACCATCAAGCAAGCGGCACCATGAAGACCAAGGAGCTCTCCAAACAGGTCAGGGACAAAATTGTGGAAGTACAGATCAGGGTTGGGTTATAAAAAAATACCCGAAACTTTGAACATTCCATGGAACACCATTAAATCCATTATTAAAAAATGGAAAGACTACGGCACCACAACAAACCTGCCAAAAGAGGGCCGCCCACCAACACTCAAGAACCAGGCAATGAGGGCATTAATCAGAGGCAACAAAGAGACCAAAGATGACCCTGAAGGAGCTGCAAAGCTCCACGGCGGAGATTGGAGTATCTGTCCATAGGACCCCTTTAAGCCATACACTCCACAGAGCTGGGCTTTAAGGACGTGTCAATCCCTGACCTGAGTATTCTTTGTTTTCTTTATATATTTTGGTTAGGTCAGGGTGTGACATGGGTGATGTATGTGTTTTTGTACTGTCTAAGGTTTTTTGTAGGTTTATGGGGTTGTTTACCATCTAGGTGTTTATGTATGTCTATGGTTGCCTAGATTGGTTCTCAATTAGAGGCAGCTGGTAATCGTTGTCTCTGATTGGGAACCATATTTAGGCAGCCATCTTCTTTGGGTATTTCGTGGGTTATTGTCTATGTTATGTTGCTTATTAGCACAGTGTTTCTTTAGCACTCACGTTCGTCGTGTTAGTTAGTTTGTTTGGTTAGTGTACTTCGTATTTTCTGACTTTCATTAAAAATATGTATTCACATCACGCTGCGCTTTGGTCTCCTCAATACGACGATCGTGACAGAATAACCCACCTACAATGGACCAAGCAGCGTGGTAACGGCCAGCAGCAGCAGCGGCAAAGAACGCAGGACTCATGGACTTGGGAGGAGATTCTAGACGGCGAAGGACCCTGGGCACAGCCAGGGGAATATCGCCGCCCCAAAGCAGAGCTGGAGGCAGCAAAAGCAGAGAGGCGCCAGTATGAGGAGGCAGCACGGTAGCGCGGCTGGAAGCCCGAGAGGCAGCCCCAAAAATGTATTGGGCGGGGGCACAGGGAGAGTGTGGCAGAGTCAGGAGTCAGACCTGAGCCAACTCCCCCTGCTTACCGTAAGGAGCCAAGGTTGGAACCAGAGCCGGTCAGGGCGGTATTGGAGGTGAGCGAAGCAGAGACAGTGAGTTAATGGGGAGATTGGAGGAGAGAGTTGCTGTGTTGGTGCCTGAGGCACGACATCCGCCCGACGGAGCGTGTCGGGGATTTGATGTCACCTGGGTCAACTCTCCATACTCGTCCTGAGGTGCGTGCTAGCCGTCTGGTGAAGACTGTGCCAGCCCCACGCACCAGGCCTCCTGTGCACCTCCCTAGCCCTGCACGTCCTGTGCCAGCTCGGCGGTACAGTTCTCCGAGCCTTGCTTACCGTGGCGGGTGTTGTACTGGTCAGGCACCGTGTTATGCGGTGGAGCACATGGTGTCCCCAGTACGCTTGCTTAGCCCGGTGCGCTACTTCCCAGCTCCCTGTATCTGCCGGGCTAGGGTGAGGATCCAGTCAGGGCGGATGGTGCCAGCCCTGCTCTCAAGATCTCCAGTGCGCCTTCACGTTCCGGTCTATCCGGTGCCACCTCCACACACCAGCCCTCTGGTGGCAGCCCCCCGTACCAGGCTGTCTCTCCGTCTCATCCCTACAAGTGCTCCCGCCTGTCCAGCGCTGCCAGAGCCTTCCTCCTGCCCAGAGCTGATAGAGTCTCCCGTCTGTCCTGAGTTGCTAGAGTCTCCCGTCTGTCCTGAGCTGCTAGAGTCTTCCGTCTGTCCTGAGCCGCTAGAGTCTCCCGTCTGTCCTGAGCCGCTAGAGTCTCCCGTCTGTCCTGAGCCGCCAGAGTCTCCCGTCTGTCCTGAGCCGCCAGAGTCTCCCGTCTGTCCTGAGCCGCCAGAGTCTCCCGTCTGTCCTGAGCCGCCAGAGTCTCCCGTCTGTCCTGAGCCGCCAGAGTCTCCCGTCTGTCCTGAGCCGTCAGAGCCGCCAGTCTGTCCTGAGCCGTCAGTCAGCCAGGAGCTGCCAGAGCCGTCAGTCAGCCAGGACCTGCCAGAGCCGTCAGCCAGCCAGGAGCTGCCAGAGCCGCCAGTCAGCCAGGAGCCGCCAGTCAGCCAGGAGCCGCTAGAGCCGTCAGCCAGCCTGGAGCCGCCAGAGCCGTCAGCCAGCCGGGAGCCGCCAGAGCCGTCAGCCAGCCAGGAGCCGCAAGAGCCGTCAGCCAGCCAGGAGCTGCAAGAGCCGTCAGCAAGCCGGGACCTGCAAGAGCCGTCAGCCAGCCGGGAGCCGCCAGAGCCGTCAGCCAGCCAGGAGCCGCCAGAGCCATCAGCCAGCCAGGAGCTGCCAGAACTGTCAACCAGCCAGGAGCTGCCAGAGCCGTCAGCCAGCCAGGAGCTGCCAGAGCCGCCTGTCACGCCGGCGACGCTGGAATCTCCCTCCTGTCTGGAGCTGCCAGAGCCGCTCCTCAGTCCAGAGGCGCCTTTCCGTCCAGTGGTGCTCTCTACGGTGATCTTCAGTCCGGGGCCCGGTGCGAGGGTCCCCGCTCCAGAGGCGCCACCTAAGTGGGCCAAGACTTAAGTACAGCGGGGTCCATGTCCCGCACCCAAGCCGCCGCCGTGAAAAATGCCCACCCGGACCCTCCCCTTTTGATTAGGTTTTTGCGGCCTGAGTCCGCACCTTTGTGGGGGTACTGTCACTCCCTGACCTGAGTATTCTTTGTTTTCTTTATATATTTTGGTTAGGTCAGGGTGTGACATGGGTGATGAATGTGTTTTTGTACTGTCTAGGGTTTTTTGTAGGTTTATGGGGTTGTTTACCATCTAGGTGTTTATGTATGTCTATGGTTGCCTAGAGTGGTTCTCAATTAGAGGCAGCTGGTTATCGTTGTCTCTGATTGGGAACCATATTTAGACAGCCATCTTCTTTGGGTATTTTGTGGGTTATTGTCTATGTTATGTTGCTTGTTAGCACAGTGTTTCTTTAGCAGTCACGTTCATCTTGTTAGTTTGTTTGTTTGGTTAGTGTACTTCGTGTTTTTCGTCTTTCATTAAAAATATGTATTCACATCACGCTGCGCTTTGGTCTCCTCAATACGATGATCGTGACAGGAAGAGTGGCCAGAAAAAAGCCATTGCTTAAAGACAAAAATAGGCAAACACGTTTGGTGTTCGCCAAAAGGCATGTGGGAGACTCCCCAAACATATTGGAGAAGGTACTCTGGTCAGATGAGACTAAAATTGAGCTTTTTGACCATCAAACCCAACACCTCTCATCACCCCGAGAACACCATCCCCCACAGTGAAGCATGGTGGTGGCAGTGTGATGACCCTCCCACTCTGTCTGCTGTATTCTCTCTTTGTTCTTGTTTCCTTATTAGGATGCCGGTGGGCGGAGTTGGGAGGGTCGTCAGCTACATGGGAAACACCTGGGCCCGGTGTGTCCCAGGATAAATACACAACTTCCCCATTCATGGAGGAGACTCTCTCCATGCAGACACCTTTACAGATTTTGTTGTGTATCTTGGTGGCCTTTTGGTTGTTTGCTTTGGCACCTTTCAACACCCTGCACTATCACATTCATGGATGCAAAACACTCACTTACACTACTGATTACTGATTACACACACCATTGTATATTGTACTTAGTTTACTTTATTTAATATATATGTTTTGTTACTCCTTATCTCCACGTTGTCTCCCTTTTGTTACGGGCTTTGAGCCGGTTCGTGACAGCAGCATCATGCTGTGGGGATGTTTGTCATCGGCAGGGACTGGGAAACTGGTCAGAATTGAAGGAATGATGGATGGCGCTAAATACAGGGAAATTCTTGATGGAAACCGGTTTCAGTCTTCCAGAGATTTGAGACAGGGACAGAGGTTCATCTTCCAGCAGCACAATGACCCTAAGCATACTGCTAAAGCAACACTCGAGTGGTTTAAGGGGAAACATTTAAATGTCTTGGAATGGCCTAGTCAAAGCCCAGACGTCAATGCAATTGAGAATCTGTGGTATGACTTAAACATTGCTATACACCAGCGGAACCCATCCAACTTGAAGGAGCTGGAGCAGTTTTGCCTTGAAAAATGGACAAAAATCCCAGTGGCTAGATGATAACAGAATTATGTTCTCCAGGTACATCACCCAATTTAATTATATTACTCTCAGTCTGCAAACCAGAATTTGTAAGATCCTGGTCGAATGAAACAGACGGAGGACCAGCTAAGTGGTCAAAAAGGTTTATTCACGGAACGTTCTGAAGTCAAGAATACAAAACAATTAATTTTATACTGACTTCTCACGCCCACACATTCACACAGCCATACGCACACACACAAACAGACACACAAACAGAAGCACATACACACATACCCACACAAACAGACGCACACACATGTCCTGCTCCGCACACACTGTCTGTCTCACTTCCCAGCCGACAGAGATGGTGACTTTATTCTTTATTCTAGTCAGTTCGGCACCAAGCTCAGACAGTCTGTGTTTAAAATACCATAGACATATTGTCTTTACCCTAATTCTGACTAGGACGACACATTTATTGATACACATTTATTGATTTATACATTCTAAACAATTCCATACAATTATATGTTTCAGGGCGGAATATTCTAATCATTCAATTAACAGACAATTCTCACCTATCACTAGATGTGTCAAGCTTATAGAGACATACCCCAAGAGACTTGCAGCTGTAATTGCTGCAAAAGGTGGCTCTACAAAGTATTGATTTTGGGGGGTGAATAGTTATGCACGCTCAAGTTTTCCGTTTTTTGGTCTTATTTCTTGTTTGTTTCACAATAAAAAAATGGAAAAATGTCATGGGGGGTGAATACTTTCGCAAGCCACTGTAACGTAACAAATAGTGAAAAAAGTAAAGGGGTCTGAGTGCACAGTATACTTTCCGAATGCACTTTATAGTATCCTACAGCAGTAATTCCCAAACTGTGGGGGTGCAAAGGGTCGGAACTCAGTCTGGCTTTCAACTTACTACTGAAAGTTGCAATAGTAGAATGCTCAAGGTGCAATTTCATTGGGTAGTGCATCAGCAGTTTTCCTCAAGTCATGTCAGTCATTGCAGACCTTAGAGAGCCACAGTTGAAGTCGGAAGTTTACATACACCTTAGCCAAGTACATTCAAACTCAGTTTTTCGCAAATCCTGACATTTAATCCTAGTAAAAATTCCCTGTCTTAGGTCAGTTAGGGTCATCACTTTATTATAAGAATGTGAAATGTCAGAATAATAGTAGAGAGAATTATTTATTTCAGCTTTTATTTATTTCATCACATTCCCAGTGGGTCAGAAGTTTACATACACTCAATTAGTATTTGGTAGTATTGCATTTAAATTGTTTAACTTGGGTCAAACACTTCGGGTAGCCTTCCACAAGCTTCCCACAATAAGTTGGGTGAATTTTGGCCCATTCCTCTTCCTCCTCCTTTGTTGTCCTTAAGCCATATTGCCACAACTTTGGAAGTATGCTTGGGGTCATTGTCCATTTGGAAGAACCATTTGTGACCAAGCTTTAACTTGAACTGATGTATTGAGATGTTGCTTCAATATGTCCATATAATTTTCAATCCTCATGATGCCATCTATTTTGTGAAGTGCACCAGTCCCTCCTGCAGCAAAGCACACCCACAACATGATGCTGCTACCCCCGTGCTTCACAGTTGGGATGGTGTTCTTCGGCTTGCAAGCCTCCCCCTTTTCCTCCAAACATAACGATGGTCATTATGGCCAAACAGTTCTATTTTTATTTCATCAGACCGGAGGACATTTCTCCAAAAAGTACGATCTTTGTCCCCATGTGCAGTTGCAAACCGTAGTCTGGATTTTTCATGGCGGTTTTGGAGCAGTGGCTTCTTCCTTGCTGAGCGGCCATTCAGGTTATGTCGCTATAGGACTTGTTTTACTGTGGATATAGATACTTGTGTACCTGTTTCCTCCAGCACCTTCACAAGGTCCTTTGCTGTTGTTCTTGGATTGTTTTCCACTTTTCGCACTAAAGTAAGTTAATCTCTAGGAGACAGAACGAGTCTCCTTCCTGAGCGATATGACGGCTGCGTGTTCCCATGGTGTTTATACTTGCGTACTATTGTTTGTACAGATGAACGTGGTACCATCAGGCATTTGGAAATTGCTCTCAAGGATGAACCAGACTTGTGGAGGTCTACAATTTTTTTTCTGAGGTCTTGGCTGATTTCTTTTGAATTCCCATGATGTCAAGAGGCACTGAGTTTGAAGGTAGGCCTTGAAATATATCCACAGGTACACCTCCAATTGACTCAAATGATGTCAATTAGCCTATCAGAAGCTTGTAACGCCATGGTATCATTTTCAGAAATGTTCCAAGCTGTTTAAAGGCACAGTCAACTTAGTGTATGTAAACTTCTGACCCACTGGAATTGTGATACAGTGAATTATAAGTTAAATAATGTGTCTGTAAACAAATGTTGGAAAAATGACTTGTGTCAAGCACAAAGTAGATGTCCTAACTGACTTGCCAAAACTATAGTTTGTTAACAAGAAATTTGGTGAGTGGTTGAAACATTTTAATGACTCCAACCTAAGTGTATGTAAACTTCCAACTTCAACTGTATTTATAATTTGTCAGAAATGTCCAGAACAACTAACCCATGTCAGCTAACGTTTTTTTAGTCACTCAAATATCACATGAACACATAAGGAATTAGCTTTAAAACTGCAACACTTTCTCTGCACCCCATGACAAACTTTCATTTATCTGCATGTCCAGCCATTTTCTTTTCAGGACAACCAGGGCTACAAGTAGAACACAAAATAATTTGATATAAACAGTTACATTCATGAGTTTTTTTGACAAACGTCAACAACAAAAAAATAAGATCCTGCAAAGCAAAAACCTGATAAAAAATGTATTTATATGAATGTAAGTACAGAAATTGTTTGGTCAGTGGGAAATGTATGTCCAACTAGTCCGTGACAATTGTGTGGAGTTTGTGACAGCAACTGTGAGCTTATTACAGTATTATTATGCTAAGTAGAAGAACCCCTTACCTTTTAACGACTCTTGTATAGCTTGTGAGTGTCGTAGAGCAAAACATGTTACATGTGCGACTTCGTGAGTCTCAAATTTTCATAGATCGCTTTGTAGCTCAAACCATTCTGACTCTACAGATGATTTTGTAAAAAGACACAGCCCTGGGCCCCTTCGAGACCCTTGTCTCACAAACATTGCTCTAGCTCAGCCCCTGTTAACCACACAGACTAATGGTTGGTACCCAACGGATGCAAAATAAATAGATAAACACACAATGTTTAAAAGGGGTTAGAGGTCCTAAATCACAACGGCACGATGGTAGGACTCATTGGGTTAAAATGGCAAAATAAAGCCTCCATCCCATGGCAAAATGTATGGAATTGCAGGAAATAAGCTTTAAAACTGCTAAATTTTCTCTCTGCCAACCAGAGGGGTGTGAACAGTTTGTTTCATTAACAGTGCTTGTGCCAATAGAAATAGACGTGTTATACCTACAGTTTACAACAGAATTCTATAGTAAGTACTTTAGTATTCTATAGTAAACAGAATTATTTTTTTTAAGTGGATGGTGGTCAACTCTGCAAAGGTTTGTTTTTTTATAGTTTTAACGGATCAGGCTACAACCTGATGAACGTCAAAGACTGCGGTTGTGCACTTTCCTCTGCTGTCCTAAATTCCAGTCAGACATCACTGATAAGAAAGCCAAACTAGTAAGTTACTAAATCAGAGTAAACAGTGTTGTTGAGCTAAAGAGGAGAGGGCACTCCTGTCTACAGACTCTTACCTACTCAACTATTATAGTCTGTAAACTGTCGGAAAACATACTTCCACATCCACTTTCTAAAAGAGCCCGACTAACTGTATAATTTGTGACTGAAGTTCAAGAGAAGGGACATGGGTCTATCTGTTCTATGAGCATGTAAACACATGGTGTAGCATATGTACATATGTCAGTTATTTTCAGCCAGCTGACCACAGTACCAGTCTAATGTTAGTCTACTACAGGAAGGAATTACTGGGCCGTAGGCCTGACCTGTGCTAATCAGGGAAATTCAAACGGTTCTGACCTGCACTGCAGAGAGAGAGAGCAGGGGGAGGGGGAAAGAGCAAACGCAGTGTCACGATACAGCAGGTTTACACTTTGAGGATTCTGACAGCGTCCTTGCGCAAAATAGTATGCAGCATCATCTGGATATGTATGCAACAAAAGTTCAAAATTCACATTCTCATACCATTTCTGTTTGTAAATGGGTATACCCCCTTGGGTTCTCAAGAGCTAGTTTAGGCACTGATCCAACAACATCCATCCTTTCCTCCTTTCAAGTATTCCTCATTGACATGATTGGATTGGTCAAAGCTATGGCCGTCATTGTAAATAAGAATTTGTTCTTAACTGACTTGCCTAGTTAAAAAAAATAAAAAAAATAATAAAACATTACATGTAGTGGAATGCTTGCTAACACCCATCCAATCATGTTAGCGATTACTTCAGGTAAGGCATTGAGGCATACATTTACAGGGCCTTCAGAAAGTATTCACACCCCTGGACTTTTTCCACATTTTGTTGTGTTACAAAGAGGGATTAAAAATGTTTTAATTTTTATTTTTCAACGATCTAGCCTAAATACTATGTAATGTCAAAGTGGAAGAATAATTCTAACATTTGTAAAAAAAAAAATATGAAAAATAAAACACTAATATATCTTGATTAGATTCAACACCCTTATACATGTTAAAGTCACATTTGGCAGCGATTACAGCTGTGAGTCTTTCTGGGTAAGTCTCTAAGAGCTTTCCACACCTGGATCGTGCAACATTTGCCTATTATTATTTTCTAAATTCTTCAAATGATTGTTGATTATTGCTGGACAACCATTTTCAGGTCTTGTCATAGATTTATTTTCAAGCAGATTTAAGTCAAAACTGTTAAATCGACCACTCAACAACATTCACTGTCTTCTTGGTAAGCAACTCCAGTGTATACAGTACTTGTGTTTAAGGTTATTGTCCTGCTGAAAGCTGAATTAATCTCCCAGTGTCTGGTGGAAAGCAGACTGAAACAGATTTTCCTATAGGATTTTGACTGTGCTTAGCTCCATTTTGTAATGAATACTCAGGGAGAAAAAGGTGTAGATTCACGCGCAGCAGGTGTTTAATTCACCTTCACAGAAGGCAAGAATCGTGGTCACAGGCAGGCAATGGCAAACACGCAGGTGAATCAAAACTAAGACTGAAGGCTATAACTGGTTCTCACAAACGAGCTAGGAAAAGGCTTAGTAGAGTAAAAACGAGCAATACCTCACAAAGGCACAAACAGAATGAACTGAACTAAATAAGGAGCTGATGAGACCAGGCGAGTAACTAACACAGGTGAAATCAATGAACAAAAATGAAAGACAGGGCTACGTTCAAGAACACAAAGAAACAGGGCTACGTTCAAGATCACAAAGAAACAGGGCTACGTTCAAGAACATAATGAAACAGAACACAAGGTTGACTAAGAAAATAAATACAGAACCTTACACATTTCCTTTATTTTTTATGCTGAAAAGCCCAGTCCTTAATGATTACAAGCCACCACAACCCATAACATGATGCAGCCACCACAATGCTTGAAAATATGGGGAGTGGTACTAAGTAATGTGTTCTATTGGATTTGCCCCATGCATAATAATAATAATAATAATAATATCATATGCCATTTAGCAGACACTTTTTAAGTGTCTTACACTCATGAGTGCATACATTTTACATATGGGTGGCCCCAGCGGGAATCGAAACCACAAAACACTTTGTATTCAGTACAAAAGATGAATTGCCTTGCCACATTTTTTGCAGTATTACTTTAGTGCATTGTTGCAAAAAGGATGCATGTTTTGGAATATTTATATTCTGTACAGGCTTCCTTCTTTTCACTCTGTCAATTAGCTTAGTATTGTGGAGTAACTACAATGTTGTTGATCCATCCTCAGTTTTCTCCTATCACAGCCATTAAACTCTTAACTGTTTTAAAGTCACCATTGGCCTCATGATGAAAATACCTAAGTGGTTTATTCCCCTCTGGCAACTGAGTTAGGATGAAGCCTGTATCTTTGTAGTGACTGGGTGTATTGATACACCATCCAAAGAGTAATTAATAACTTCACCATGCTCAAAGGGATATTCAATGTCTGTTTTTTTTTAATCCATCTATCAATAGGTGCTCTTCTTTGCGAGGCATTGGAAAACCTCCCTGGTCTTTGTGGTTGAATCTGTGCTTGAAATTCACTGCTCGACTGAGAGACCTTACAGATAAATATATGTGCGTGGTACCGAGATGAGGTAAACACTGTTATTGCACACAGAGTGAGTCCATGCAAACTATTATTTGACTTGTTAAGCAACCTTTTACTTCTGAACGTATTTAGGCTTGCCATAACAAAGGGGTTGAATACTTATTGACTCAAGACATTTCAGCTTTTCATTTTTAATTCATTTCTAAAAAGATGATTCTACTTTGACATTATGGGGCATGTCACGTTCTGACCTTAGTTCTTTTATTATGTCTTTGTTTTAGTATGGTCAGGGCGTGAGTTGGTTGGGTTGTCTATGTTCCTATTTCTATGATTTGCTATTTCTGTGTTTGGCCTGGTATGGTTCTCAATCAGAGGCAGCTGTCAATCGTTGTCCCTGATTGAGAACCATATTTAGGTAGCCTATTTTCTATTGTGTTTTGTTTGGGTGATTATTTTCTGTTTTCTGTTGTGTGTCTGCACCAGCCAGAACTGTTTTCGGTTGCCATTTTAAATTCAGGCTGTAACACAACTAAATGTGGAAAAAGTCAAGGGGTGTGAATACTTTCTGAAATAACTGTAAAGTGTTCCAACAGGACCCTAATCCACCACCGTTTTTCCATCTCTTATGAATTGTTAATAGAGGGTTTAATACCACGTGACAACAACAGAGCTTTGGCCAGTTCTCTGGCGTAGCTCTGCTCTAATGTAGCGCAATGCAAATCCTTTAGTCCGGAGAGGCCAAGCAAGCAGTCAGATCACACATGGAGATTTCAGCCTTTGGGCTGCAGTGTTAAATAATAATAACAACACTCCATACAAAGATTCAGTCAGAAGAATGGTAATGTGTGAGTGCACTGCACTGTGTGACTAAATGGAAATGTGAGTTGTGTGACAATAAGAAAGGGGAGGGACGGGGTGTATTCTGTCTACAGTCTCTCATAGAAGGATCGTAGAGAGTGAATGGGAGTGAATTACTTCATTACGGTCAATTTATCTTAACTTACAGTGATATGACCATGACTCATTGATCTCCAGCTACAACTACCGGCATGTTCCAGTCTGTTCCAGTCCTCCTTACTGCAGTGACAGAGCCACTTCTTTGGATGACTGCCAACGACAGGTTATATAGGCCTTGCTAGGCTATCTAGGGATTCTGAACAATCAGCACGGAAAGCAAAGGACATCATGCTATCCTGATTGATTGGTTAGGTGAAGAGGTTTCAACACATAGAACAGATCCAGTCTGTCACAACATTGAGGGAGAATGCAAAAAGGTGACACTTTACTTGACACCCAGTGTCATAACACGTTATGACACAGTCAAACATGTCATATGTTATAAAAGCTTACATAATTTGCCATAACCTGTTATAATATGGTCATAACACTGTCATGACATAGATTTAGACTTGTTGTGACATATATTGCATACTTTTATGGCTGGTTATGACACCTACATAAGTGTCAAAACCCAAAACCTACCACACAAGGCAAAGCATTCCATTAGACCACAGCTTGTGTCAACAGTATGATTCTGTTATAAAAAAATTTTTTTTAAAATGACCATGTTAAAGTATCATTGCAATTGCGCAAACATTGATGTCAGACATGCGCCTACCTCAATGCTCTGCTGATGACGACTGGGATGAATGCAGGAGCAGATTTCAGGAGCAGGACAAGACATCCTCTTTTTGATTGATGACCTTTTTTGACTGATGACTGACTTAAGGGTATGTACGTGATAGGCCTACATGGCTTATATGATTCTGATGGTCATAATGCTTATTGACAGTGTCATAAAGTGTATTTTCTTAGTTCAAGTAAAGTGACACAGGATGGTCATAATGCTTCATGACAGTGTCATTAAATGTATTTTCTACAAGTTAATTAAAATACAATGAAAAAAACATGACTGTAAAGAATTTATTACAACAAAAACAAAGGATCTAAGTGACAAACTTTCAAATGAAAGGAAACTTCTTGGCAGGGAAAACACTAATTTGAATAAATTACTCTGATGTAGGTGTCATAACCAGCCATAAAATAACGCAATAGGTCACACCAGGTGTTGCTTAATATATATATATATATATATATATATGCAATGACAGTGTTATGACCATATTATGACATGTTATGACAAGTTATGTCAGCTGTTACGACATGGTTATGACCGTCTTATGACACTGGGTGTCAAGTAAAGTGTTACCTAGTTTTCAAACAGGGCCCTGCAACACAACATTTCAGATGATGCACTAGTTATAAGGGATTAGCTATGGTATACTAAATCATCATTGTAAATAATAATTCATTCTTAATTGACTTGCCTATTTGAATAAAGATTAAATCAAATGTAAAAATAAACACTAAGTTAGCTGCTAACGTTAGCTAGCTAGTTAGCCACGGTTGAACGGTTCGCTAGTAAATTAACTATGCGATTATTAATGGTGCAGGAAATCGGACAGGCAGCAGAGCAGGTGCATTGTTATCGCGGTGGAACTCTGTGATCCAAATGTTAGCTAGCTTGCTTACTTCATCCCAGCGATTGACGCATCATCATCATCTCTTACCTCCAACTCCGAGGTTCACCTTCTTGGGGTTCGCGTCCTCTTTAAAATCATTCGACAGCTTGAATACAGCCACTGGGGTGGCTTGGGGAACCTCTCCGAATAACGACATAATGATGACTATTACCAAGGAGGGGTGTTAGACAAAGCGTTAAACAACCCGGGCACAAACCGCTGTGTAAAGTGCTACAGGACGAGATAGGAAAATACTTTCACCTTCAACTTGGATGGATTTGAGGTCGTCCCTAGTTAGCACAGCCATAAAGTCATAAACCCCGCCTATTTCTACAATTTCTCTTCTCTTCTCAATTTGATTTTAAACCTAAACCTAACATTAACCCTAACCACACTGATAACAATTGCCTTACCCTAACCCTAAATGATATCCAAATATATAATTTTTGTTATCATTTTTACGACATTGCCAATTTTTACTTTGTAGCTTTGCCATCTAGTGGAAAACGTGGATTTGGCCAATGGAGAATGAATGGAGAATGGGTGTGAAAGATTTCACCAATAGAAATCGAATGCAAGCAGTTGACCCCAAAATTAGCCAATCCTAGCAACGATTGAACGGGGTCAAGGGGTGCAATATTGTGACGTAATTGACAGCTGGCACCAATGACTAGCCTCCATTGGAGATTGACAAATTACTATGCAAATCTCGGTCGCTGAATATGAAAGAGCGGCGTTGTTGTGAGGCATTGGGATTTCCCTGCAAAAATTGTCTGACATCTTATAAATAGCCTAAATGTTATTGCATACCAGTAGTTTTGCAGGGTTTCCAAAGCCTCATAACATCCATAGTTAAGCATTCTGCCTATAACACTGAAACAACTTTACTATGGATCTAAAACTATGCCTACCCTCTTGTTAAAATCTCCACATCTCTACACTTTAGTTACCTGATTGTCTATTCTCTAAACAGGCAACTGAATACATTTCATCATTTGTATTTCAATCAAAGAGATTCACTGTTACGATCTATACATTTTTTATATTGAACACCACCATTTTTTAAAAGTCACTTTTCTATCTATCCACAAGGTGGCACCCTAAGCTTGTTATTCATGATCCACCATGATTTCTGCCCTGTATAGAACTTAACCAGAGATCACCCTTCCCTCATCCTATATATTGTCCCAGGGACATCATACATTAGGGAACCCTAAACTGACCATAGATCAGTGTTAAAGTAACTTCCCAGTGTCTCCAGATTTTTATGAAATATAACCTATAATTACTTAGAATATTAAATTCCAAATGCTAATTAAGTATGTTAAAAAGCAGCTTTTGTGTGTTGGAATGGTGTGGGTGTACCCCAACAATAGAACGATGTGAACATATACCTGTCATTAAAAATATGAACGCTTGCAGACCGCTGATTGGCCAGCTCATCCTCCTCTAGACCGCTGACTGGCCAACTCATCCTCCTCAGGGAGATTAAGGGCAACTTCTTCAACTGACAAGAAAAAATATACTCCTCATTCGACCAAGTAGGCTACCTACCATGTTTAGACTGAACTACTAGCATCAAGTGCAGGTAAACTACTGTAGTAGACCTTAATAGTGATGACACCTTTCTGGCATGGCCCCAGTGACAGGTTTATAATCCCTGTGTCAACTCTGTTTGAATGGAGACATGTGAATGCAGATTTTGATCCTAACCAAACAGGGTTGATCGATGATAACAATAACATCCCTGTCTTTTCAAAGCAGTATTTTGTGTGTGTGTGTGTGTGTGTGTGTGTGTGTGTGTGTGTGTGTGTGTGTGTGTGTGTGTGTGTGTGTGTGTGTGTGTGTGTGCATGCATGCATGGATATGTTTGTTTGTGACTCTGTGTTTGGGTCTGTGTATGTGCGTACGTATCTATGTACGTGTTTGTGTACTCTCTCCCTCAGCTGTCTGTCCGTCTCCCTGAGGTGAAGTGGTTGATAAATGAAGGCCACTTCTGCTCTTTCATCCCTCTCGTCTCCTGGATTAAAATTGAACATTTCTCAGTCCTCAATAGAATATCCACCATGTGTCACTCTTCAACACTTCAACACTCTGTGTCTGCTGGTAGTGGTTGTCCTAAAGTAACATTTTATTTCCAGTGTACTGTAGTTTTTTTAAAGGTATGGCTGGTCTGACTGCATACCAACCAACTCACAGTATAAGGACATTTACTTCAGCTTACTTAGCATACTAGATTGTCTAAATGCAGTTGGTTGGAGCACTAATGAAAGGCAAAATCTAACTCAAAAACGTTTCTAGGGTTTGGGACCTCTATGATTTTCCCCTCACTACCCGGGCCAGGTGCAGGGTAACCCCAGTGGGCCTGCCAGAAGAAGGTCGGGCTTTCTGAAGGCCAGGGTCACCCCCCCCCCCCCTCCACCCCCTCTCCTCTCCCCCCACCTCTCCCTCGCTCAGGCAGTCGATGTTTTCATTACTTCCGACCAGGTGAGACCAGGTATCAGTGTGTGTATTACCTGTCACTGTCAGGCCAGCAATTATAGGATTTGAGCACACTGAGCAGAGCAGAGTAGAGCAGGCCTCATGCCTGGGGCCTAGAGATGACTGAGAGGGCCAGGGAGAAGGACTGACAGTGTATGTGTGTGTAAGTGTGTGTGTGTATGCACAAACACACACAGCCACAGTCCACATGGGTATCAAATACAAACACGAGAATGTACACGAATACACAAACACACACACACACACACGGCTGCATTCCAGAGGGGACCTTCTGGCGTAGCTCACATGTTGTGTTGCCCTGTGTGTCTGTGGGTCAGTGATTTGTGTTGAGTGACAGTCTTTCAGCTCCCCACGCTGTTTGTTTTCCTGAGACAGTGTCATCAATTCTGTAACAAGGGACCAGACACACCAACAACAGAGGCACACGGACCTCCCTGCTTCCCTGTATGCAGCGACCCCGACTGATGGTGCGTGTATGCAGTAGCCAGACATGCCTCAGTGGTGTGTGTGTGTGTGTGTGTGTGTGTGTGTGTGTGTGTGTGTGTGTGTGTGTGTGTGTGTGTGTGTGTGTGTGTGTGTGTGTGTGTGTGTGTGTGTGTGTGTGTGTGTGTGTGTGCGCTTGTGTGCGCTTGCTTGTGTGTGTGCGCTTGTGTGTGTTTGTTTAGTGACATGTTGCGTGCATGCAGTAGCCAGACGTGTTTTCTCTTCCAGGGCAATTGATCAAAGGTATATGCAGGCTTGGCATGCAAACTGAGAAACCACACCTTCCACACCTGAGATATCACAGACATCACCTCAAACATTTCCAACAGTCCATTTAATGTTATTTGCAATGCAAATATAAACCAGGGGATGCTTGTGTATTGGAAAATATGGACGTGATACTGGCAAGCCTACCACATTGTTGCTATACTTTCAAACCACAGATGACAGTGATTTACATAAGTTTACATGTACGTTAATACTTGAGTGGTGGGAATGGTTTTGAGAGGGATATTCAATGTCACATACAGTAATGTTGGCCGCAAGACTCTCTTTTTCTCCCTCACTCCTCTCCCTGTCTCTCTTTTTCTCTCTCTTTTTTTCTCTCTCCAACAAAGACCCTTGTATGAGACCTGAAGACATATAGCACTCTGATCTAATGCCTAGACTTCAGCTCAACAAGTGAACATAGTCTCGTGGAATGCAGGAGACCTGGGTTTGAACCCAGTCGGTCACACTAGCCCAGACCTCCACAAGTGAGAAAGCAGAAGGCGTGAACATACATTCCTACTAAATTCAGTTCTACCGCAATTGATTGATGTAGTGTTTACCCGACTCTGACTGACCAGACCAGAGCTCAGTATAAATATGTAGCTCTGTAACACAATAGGAGGAAGTGGTAGGCTCACGTCTGCGTTTCTACGTCCACCCTTTGGTTGTACGTCTCTATGAAAAGAAAAAACAAACACCCGTTAATATAGGACCCTTAACCATGGTCTTCAATTAATCCTTTTCGCTCCAAACGGCTCATAATTCAACCTGATCAATTTTAAACAATGAACAATGATGTCAACGCCACTGCGTTGCTCTAAGGAAATGCACAGAGGAAATGTAAAAGCAGAGTTAGAGAGAAGAGCGTGCTTCTCTTCCAGTTCAGGAAGATTTTTAGTGTGTGTGTGTGTGTGTGTGTGTGTGTGTGTGTGTGTGTGTGTGTGTGTGTGTGTGTGTGTGTGTGTGCGTGCGTGCGTGCGTGCGTGCGTGCGTGCGTGCGTGCGTGCGTGCGTGTGTGTGTGTGTGGACACGGTTTACATACTTGTGAGTACCAAAAGTCAGTCCTCACTTGAAAAAGGCTATTTTAGGCTTAGGGGTTAGATTTAGGGTTAGAATTAGGGTGAGGTACGTGGTTAGGGTTAGCAGTTAGGTTTTGGGTTTTGGTTATGGTTAGGGTTAGGGTTAGAGTGGGTAAGGGTTAGGGTTAGGGTTAAGTTTAGGGTTAAGGGTTAGGACAAATTTGATTTTGAATGGAAATTAATGTTAGGTCCCCACAAGGATAGAAGAACAAAACGTGTGGTTCATGACAACTGTGTTTGTATGTAACCAATTCTGTAAACTGTCCTACATGCCTGTGGCCAGATGAACTCAACTCAACCTTTTGTTTTTGTTCCAACATGGCTGTCCAGACAGATGTTTTATTGAGACAGAAACATAGCAGCAGCAGGCCAAAGACTGGTAACCTCTGCTCGCACATCCTATGCACAAGATTTTACATTTACATTTTAGTCATTTAAGAGGCTTTTCCAAACTCGGTCCTGGGCCCCCGGGAGCACGTTTTGTATTTTGCCCTATTACTACACAGCTGATTCAATTAACCAACTCATCAGCAAGCTTTGATTATTGGAATCAGCTGTTTAGTGCTAGGGCAAGAACCAAAACGTTCACCCGGGAGAGGGGGGGGGGGCTTGATTTAGTTTGGGAATCCTTGATTTAGCAGATGCTCTTATCCAGAGCGACTTACAGTTAGTGCATTTATCTTAAGGTACCCAGGGAAGACAACCCCATTCTACTGAGTTTTTCCACTACAGTTTCTTTGTCTATTTCCTAGCGTGAGAGGTAGTGGAGAGGATAAGTATATTTAAGTTGCATGTTTCTTCCTATACTGCTGCATTCCACATCCCACCCTAATCCCACACAGAGACTCTGAACATGACTCATTACCAGTGTTGTAGATCACAGCCGTACAGGCCTTACATCCCCTGGTAGTGGGTCATATATACAAACACACACCTGCCCGGACCAAGGCTGCCTGGAGAATACAGCTGCCTGAGTTATGAGTCCCACAGGGGCAGGGGGCAGGGGGGCAGGGGTCTGGGTATGGATCCGGGGGTGGTGGTGTGTCTGGAGACACAGACTAGCCTGACCTTACATCCTTCTCTGGTTCACAGACCGACCTCTGCCCCCTATACCCCTGGTGCTGTTCCTGCTGTGGTTTGTAAACTTCACCTATGACATGACCTTTCTTCTTACACACCAAATAATGACAGCGTTATTTCTACCTGTATTTCTAGTGTATTGCCACCAATCCACAACTTATAGCCACTAATTCCCAATCTACCAGTGGGTCCACACTATACCCACCATTAGAGAACGGTTGAACCACTGGTTAGCGTGACCCAGCAGTGTGGACGAGAGCTGGGTTGCACTGCAACTCTGGGCCTAAGCTACCCTCCGGCCTTGTCCTTTCCTCCAGAGAGGAGAAGGCCATCCGTCATGCTGGCCCAGGCAGAGGCACAATGGCATGGGCCTTTTACCCAGTGCTCAGCCCCTCTCACACACCCTGCTGATAACACACAGCTTCCGGGACCTTGGAAGGGGACTGGAAGGGGACTCGCCCCTGACAGATATACAGTCTGGTCTCTGGCCTGCTTATTCAATGTGCTGATGCCAAGGCAAATTGCTTAGGAACTCCCTACAAGGTCGGTCAGGGATAAGGAGAAGATACATTTTCTGATATATGTCCAATTATCAATGCCCACATTTGCACTACATACAATTGGATTATTGTGCTTTAATAAGAAACATATTTTGAGGGACATTTTGGGAACATTTACCAATTCATTTGATATTTGATAGCTACTTTCCAGAGGTGTAATGCATTTTACAGACCTGTTAAGACCTCCATCCCAGACAACTCTCCACCCTCATCAATCCCACAATCCATCCCTCTAAAGCTCTTAACACCTTCTGCTGGGAAAACAAATCACATTTATGGCACTACTTCCATCTAATAAAAAGTATGAGCTGGCGCACACCCAGAGATAATTATTTAGTAAAGAGGTGCTGACTGACAGCGAATTAAACTGTAAGCTATCAAAATAATAAATAAATATATATATATGTATAAACTCCCAGTCGTGTATTGGGTGAATTCCATCTTAAACAACACAGCTGATACTCTCTCTGTAAGAGATTGTGGAACACTTTCCCATGGACATCCTCTTTAAATGATCTATTATCTTAATAAAGTAACTACCAACTCTCCAGTACTGTACTCTCAAACCCTTAGCCTAGAGAGAGATCTACACTACAGGCCTACATTTTACATTACAGGTATTTGGCAGACATTCTCACCCAGAGCAATTTACAAGAGCAATTAGGGTTAAGTGCCTTGCTCAAGGGCACATTAACAGGTTTTTCAACTAGTCGGCTCAGGGATTCAAACCAGTGACCTTCTGTTACTGGTTCAATGCACTTAACTGCTAGGCTACCTACGGCCCTGTCAGACAGAGAGACTGTCTCTACAGGTTAGTGTGTGCGTACGTGTGTTTTGTGTGTGTGTGCACGTAGTAGCCTTCTCATGTCAAAGAGAACTGGAGCTAAGATGTTGAATATGGCCAGGTGGGATGACGGGCGTTTCATCATACCTTCAGTTTGGCTACATGTAACTCTATATTTTATTAAGGTAATTATCTCAGTGTAATTATCTTATGGAGAGTGAGCCACACCTACTTGAGTCATCTGTGAGTTGATGTGAACTAGGCCCACTAGCTACACTAAAATGAAATAAATGTCTTTGCACTGTTTGCTGCACCCCAATGTGATATGTTCATTTAGACTTTGTTTGTTTTTTTACAGCTCCTGTGCTTCATCTGTATTAACATCTAAGATGAATTATTCTGCTGATGATCCTGTCTGTCTTTGAAGGCTTGGGCTTTAGGTCCATCCCTAAAGGCCTATGCCTTTATATCTCAGCTCTGTCTTGCCCTTATCTCCCAGCATGACCTTACCTGTCCTAATCATGATGGAGATGTTGTATCAGCCTGTCAGTGTCACATTCACAGCAGGCCGCGCCTACTAGACTACTATGGCGGGTCCTGGGTTTTGTTAGAGACCGGAAACAGGCTCTTCCGCCCCATAAACACAGTGCTGAGCTTGGTAATGCGGCAGGGCAGACTGTGGCACGCGAGGACTACTGATAACGTTAACAGACATTCCATTATCTCTGTGTAGCCTTTGAACTAAGCATGGGTGTGAAAATGCCCCCTATGTGGCCAATGTGTAAATTTATAAGTTTATAGTTTATAAATGTCTTAGTCTGTTTTCCTTGACAGATTTAGGCTGTCCTAAAATCATGATGACCATTGAGGCGCTACCATTAGCACGTGGTGAACCAAGTCATTACTGTCAATAATAGCCTATCTGTAAAAAAAAATCTGAATACTCTTTTTTTGTGTTTTATTTCCATTTATATTATGGAGTCATTATGCCAATGATAGACTCTGCATAAATACAGATTTTTATTAAGTATGTTATCAGGCTGAATGCTGTTGTTAAAACCCTATTCATCCCAGTGGTTGTTTTCACAGGGCAGCTGGAAGCTGAAAAGTAGCCGAGATAATTACAATGGAAGGGCGTGTTTATTGGATGAAATATAAATGAAACGTTGCATTAGCTGTGGTCCTTTCTCTAATGATTTAGACCTATGTTGCTGGATTTGTTCAAATAACTTTATCCTCCAGTATCGCGCCATGCGGTGCTGCTTGTGTGTACGTGTTAGCCTTCTCATGTCAGAGAGACCAGGTGTTGTGTTGTACCAGGAGCTAAGATGTCGAATATGGCCAGGCGTGATGACTGCGCTTCATCATACCGTCAGTTGTGCTACATATTAACTCTATATTTTATAAATGTAATTATCTCAGCGTAATTATCTTATGGCGACTGGAGTGAGACACACCTATTTGAGTCACATGTGAGTAGATGTGAACTAGGCCCACTAGCTACACTAAAAATTAAAATAAGTGTATTTACACTGTTTACAGCCCCTGTGCTTAATTTGGATAAACATATAAGAAGAATGTATGTCCTTGAAGTTTGTCTTGGGTTGAAGATTGAGAAATTCGAAGCCTTGGGTTTGAGGTCCATCCCTACCTATGTCTTTATCTCTCAGCTGTGTCTCGCCCTGACCTCCTAGCATGACACCTGTCCTAATCATGACGGAGATGTTGTATCGGTGTGTCCCACCGCAAGCCGCGCCTCCTGGACACTATGGTGGTCCTGGGGTTTGTTAGAGATCAGAAACGGTAAACAAGAGCTCGGGATTGCAGCAGAGCGGACAGTGGCACGCGAATACCATTGATAACGTTAACAGCCATTCCATTATCTCTGGGTAGGCGAAGAACTAAGCAGAGGGGTGAAAACAGCCCCAAAGTGGCCAGTGTGTAAAAGTCTTAGTTCATAGTTTAGGCGATGTCATAAAATCATGATGACCGTTGAGGCGGATTAAGCACACGGTGAACCGAGTCATACTGGCATAAAAAAATAAGAATACAAAAAAAGTTTATGTTTTCTTTCGATGTATGTTGTGGAGTCATTATGCCAATGATAGCCCATAGCCTGTGTCGAAATATAGATTTGTATGAAGTATGTTATCATGCTGAATGCTGTTGTTAAAACCCTATTCATCCCCGTGGTTGTTTTCACAGGGCAGCTGAAAGCTGAAAAGTAGTCTAGATAATTACAATGGAAGGGCGTGTTTATTGGATTAAATATAGATGAAACGTTGCATTAGCTGTGGTGCTTTCTCTAATGCTTTAGGCCTATGTTGCTGGATTTGTGTTTTTATTGTATCCTCCAGTATCTCGCCATGCGGCGTGTGTGTACGTGTTAGCCTTCTCATGTCAGAGTGAACAGGAGCTAAGATTTCGAATATGGCCATGCGGGATTACTTGCGCTTCATTCAACCTTCAATTGGTCTACATGTAACTCTATATTTTATTAATGTAATTACGTCCGCGTAATTATCTGTGGTTTTCTCTAATGCTGTAAACCTATTTTGCTATATATTTTCTTTCTTTAACTTGCGGTGTCTCGTCATGCGTCGCGTGTGTGTGTGTGGACTGTGCGACTGCAATCTACAGTGCTCGTAACACCATTAGCAAGGTGCATCAGTGATCCGTGACGCTTAGCTGACCAGAGAGGACAACGGCCGCGCGGTTGCTCTGATTGACACGATAATAGCTTTTAACTCTCATACTATCAACATATTTTACATACATGCATTACCAACGGGGTCGTTTTGACACCAATCAGAAACTATTGGGAAAAGCAACAATCATAGCAAAATAGCAACTATCAATCATCAATAGGCTTGTAAATAAGGTTATCTGAAATAAAATATTTGCAAAAGTATTATTTTTTTACAGTCATTTGCATATTCTGTCAAATTAAAATATAAATTTGTCCCATGATTAATCTGCAGCTTTTTTACAAAGTACAATCGACATAAGTACTAAAAGTAGGCCTACTGATTCACCATAATTTAATTGTAGAATTAAATATAAATTTTGTTATTAAGTAAATAGGCTTAATAATTTTGTCATATGTAGGTGATAAAAACTACTGTAATTTAATGGGCGGTACACCAACATTTGAAATATAGCGTACTTAATTGTATTGACAAAAAGTGATTCATCCATGTTGATCCCGAGAGACAATGACCAAGATTACGCCTTAGTTCGTTTTATTTTACTTACCCTTTTGCCAGGATTAGCATTGCTGCTAGTGAAACAATGGGAGTGGTAGGGCCTAGCTGGCTGGATGCTTTAAAAAGCATTCTCAAATCCTCAAAATGACTTGAAACCAAATGTTATAGCCACCCAAATAACTTAACTAGTTGCACATATATATACTATTGGAGGATATATAGGAATTCTGGTATTTAGGCTATATAACATTTCCTGTAGTATAGCCTACCTATTTTTCTGAGAATACACACCAATATGTGTAGGCCTACATTTAGAGTGTAGCTACTTTCTGTATTACAGTTCTAACAAGTATTCATACCACTGACATACTTTTATGAGCTGTTTTGACTGCAACTAAGCATGTAAGGTCATTTTTTTTATTGTGCTGTGGGTTGAGGGGGCTCAATCAGGAATTTTGACCAGATAAGCAGATCACTTGCAGTGATGGAGCACCTTATGTAGGCATACTCACCCTTTCCTTTCCTATACAACTGCTTATAAGTGTAATTTAATATTATGTCTCCAGAGAAACCTGGAATCAAATAAATATTTGTTTTTAGATTTGCACTAAACTTCCACAGAGCTGCATTATTTTCCAGAAAACGCATAGAGCCCCGAGTTGATTATCCCTTTATACTATGGCTATAATTGAACACATTTGGCACTAGAAATGTGTCCATTTTCAGATAGAAATGTGTCCAACATCCACTGAGTAGCTAGCAAGTTTACTAGATAGCTACAGTAGTTGCCTTGGTAACCAAACAAATAGACTTGCTAGCTAAGCTAACCAAAACATCAGTCCTAGCTTGCTATTATGAAAATCAAATTGAACATTGCCAATAATGTTTTCAATTTGACTTTGGCTTTCAAAAGCAGCTCAAACATAGAACATGTAAGAATGAACTATAGCCATTGAATTCTACCATTCTGATATACCATGCATTATTTAAGCAATAAATAAGGCATGTTTTGTCATACCTGTGATATAAGATCTGTTATAAACAGTGGTTTGAGCCCTGAATTCTGATTGGCTAAAAGCCAGGATATATTAGACCTATACCATGGGTATAACAAAATGTTTAGTTTTACTGCTCTAATTACTTGGTAACCAGTTTATAATAGCAATAAGGCTCCTCGGGGTTTGTGATATATGGCCAATATGCCATGGCTAAGGGCTGTGTCCAGGCATTGTGTCTGAGTGCCTGTATACAGCCCTTAGCCATGGTATATTGGCCATATACCACAAACCCCGGAGGATTTTTATTCCCTTTATCGTGCGGTACTGTGCGACTGCAATCTGCAGTGTTCGTAACACCATTAGCAAGGTGCCTTATTGCTTAATTATAAACTGGGTGGTTCAAGCCCTGGATGCTGATTGGCTGACAGCTGTGGTATATCAGACCTTATACCATGGGTATGACAAAGCATGTATTTGTATTGCTCTAATTAGGTTGGTAACCAGTTTGTAATAGCAATAAGGCACCTCAGGGCTTTGTGGTAGATGGCTAATATACCACGGCTAAGGACTGGCTGTATCCAGGCACTCCGCGTTGCGTTGTGCAAAGAACAGCCCTTAGCCGTGTTATATTGGTCATATACCACAGCCCTTCGAGCCTTATTGCTTAAATATACCACAGCTGTCAGCCAAGCATTCAGGGTTCCAACCACATAGTTCATAAAGGGAAATAATGCACAGCCTAGAATGCCCTTCAAGCCAATCAGAAACAAGTATTCAACAATGCCATGGTATAAACACCGATACTTCTCTCTATGTAGATTCAGAGTGTAGGCTGAATTCTGTGTTGCAGTTCTATCAAGTATACACACCATTGGCAGAGTTTTTATACTAGTGGCAGATTTTTTTTATGCACAAAACTACACAGTCATTTGATACGTGGTATAGAAAAGTAAGGTGCAATCTTAGGCGAGTACATATGGTGCTATATTTTGGCAAACTGTCTATCTGGTCAAAATCTCTTATGCAGGTCCTCCTCCACCCTCTGGTGGTACGGCTCATTTGGGGTCAAAATTACGATAAGTCAATATAGATGCAAAAACACTAAACAATGGTTTATTTTTGTTAAGAACAAGTTGACTGACAAAGTCATTAACAATTTGAAGAATTGTATTACCCACCTTTGGGCTATGTTACAAAAATATGCCTCTGGGGTCAAAATACACCAGTCGGTAGTATGAGGGTTAACAGACATAAACAACATTAACTTGACAAAACTTGATAGAAGGACATCGAAAATAGTATAATTATGCTAGCCAAAAAATAGCACAATACAGAAAGGAACGAGCCCAGGCTCTGTCACAGCCAGCCGCGCCCGGGAGGTCCATGGGGCGACACACAATTGGCCTAGCGTCGTCCGGGTTAGGGAGGGTTTGGCCGGTAGGGATATCCTTGTCTCTTTGCGCACTAGCGACTCCTGTTGCGGGCCGGGCGCAATGCACGCTGACCAGGTCGCTAGGTGTATGGTGTTTCCTCCGACACATTGGTGCAGCTGGCTTCCGGGTTGGATGCGCGCTGTGTTAAGAAGCAGTGCGGCTTGGTTGGGCTGTGTTTCGGAGGACGGCTCTCGACCTTCGTCTCTCCCGAGCCCGTACGGGAGTTGTAGCGATGAGATAAGACAGTAACTACTAACTATTGGATACCACGAAATTGGGGAGAAAAAGGGGGGGTAAAAAAAAAAATATATTTTTAAATAACAATATAGAAAGGAGGACTAGTTTTGCCATGACCTATGCAAATTAATATTTGTGTCACTATTATGCTAGGTCTATTTGATTATTCAAATAATAATATGGATTGGTAGCATATAGAGACATAAACCTAAAACCATTCATTAGAAAGTCACCTCCTTTACAGTCCAAGCATGTCCCCTCGGATCCTGATGTCAGTGGTGGTGAGATCATCTCATGATGGATTAGAAATAGGCCTATCTATAGCAACCATGTCTGACTGTGCTACGGAACACATGCGGTCAGTCAGCGCTCATTTAGGCAACAAGCGCTCACGGTCTCAATTCAGTTTCACGTCTGAATTAGACATGAATTCAAATGTCATATTTCGTGGGTGACCTGCCTGCATTTATGCCTGGGGAAAGGCAAAGCCTCGACATTAACATAACAGTTCACAAATATTATTTCAAACATTATTTTACCGGGGCTTGTAAAAATCAAGCACATTCGTAGAATATAAGGTACTGAGCAAAAAAATATAAACGCAACATGCAAAAATGTCCACGATTTTCCACGAGTTACAGTTCATATAAGGAAATCAGTGAATTCAAATAAATTCATTAAGCCCTAATCTATGGATTTCACATGACTGGGCAGGGACGCAGCCATGAATGGGCCTGGGAGGGCATAGACAACCCAATTGGGAGACTGGCCCACTCACTGGGGAGCAAGGACCTGCCAATCAGAATGAGTTTTCCCCCACAAAAAGGCTTCATTACAGACAGAAATACTCCTCAGTTTCATTAGCTGACCGGGTGGCTGGTCTCAGATGATCACACAGGTGAAGTAGTTGGATGTGGAGGTCCTGGGCTGGCGTGGTTACATGCGGTTGTGAGGCCGGTTGGATGTACTGCCAAATTCTCTAATACAACACTGGAGGTGGCTTATGGTAGAGAAATGGAAGTGGATATTCCTGCAGTCAGCATGACAATTGCACGCTCCCTCAAACCTTGAGACATCTGTGGCATTGAGTTGTGTTACAAAACTGCACATTTTAGAGTGGCCTTTTATTGTCCCCAGTACAAGGCACACGTGTAATGATCATGCTGTTTAAACAGATTCTTGATATGCCACACCTGTCAAGTGGATGGATTATCTTGGCAAAGCACTTCACATGTTGCATTTATATTTTTGTTCAGTAGAATCTTAAATGGTTCATTGGCTGTCTAAATAGGATAACTCTTTGAATAACTATTTTGGGTTCCATGTAGAACCTTTTCAACTGAGGATCCTACATGGAACCCAAAAGTGTACCTGGAACCTGGAACTATTGTAAATTAACCAACGGGAATAAACCCTCACCCGATCGAGTCAAAAAATTCCACCTAAATACATGTGTAAATGATCTGTGTCGCTAGGCTAAAATAGCCATAAACAAAGTCTGTTTCAGATTGCTCCACATTTTCATAGCGGTGTAAACCACATCTTAAGCCAATACAAGCAACGCAAACCGTAATGGATGACTTTGTTTTGGAAAACACAAGTGCACGTATTGTGTTTATAGCCCTCTCCCTACACTCCCTCTCTCTCACTACTCCCCCTCTCCCTCCTCGTCCTCTCTTCCCCTCTTCCCGCTCTCCATCTCTCAAATTGGCCGTTTTAAAGACATCCATCTTGAGAAGCCGGGGTAGACGCTCCTCCAATCTAAACAGCACTCTGCTGATGGCGAGCGGATGAGATTATGTATTGTCTTTCTCTCCCCCTTTCATTCTCTCTGCACGGTTTAGGCGCTACCGGGGCTTTTGTCCCTGGCGCCTGTCCTGGGCCACTGTAGACAGGCGACTTGAGGAGAGTAGAGGTGTAACATTACAACATCTCTGATTATCCCTCTGGATTTGCGATAACGTTTGCTTGCAGACGGTGGTCCATATATCTGAAAATAAATATATTAAATATATTTAATACAACAGGATGTCCCTTAGCTGTATGTATGTATGTGTGTGTGTGTGTGTGTGTGTGTGTGTGTGTGTGTGTGTGTGTGTGTGAGTGTGAGTGTGAGTGTGAGTGTGTGTGTGTGTGTGTGTGTGTGTGTGTGTGTGTGTGTGTGTGTGTGTGTGTGTTCGTTCCACTATTGAATCATCGTCCATGCTTGGTTCTCATTTTGAAATGTTGATCAGTGTTGTATAGTTTAGACCCCTTTCATGCATCTGTCTTCCTAGGACTAAAACATATATGGACTAAAGGAGAGGGGCAAGGCATTCAGAAAAGTAAATAATATTGCAAAGTTATAAAACATCTCAACACAAATAGTCGCAGTGCAAGACCCGCAGTGTGCTCTGTTTTCTGTCTGTCCTCGGCGAGAGGAGCCAGTAGACACAGTGGATAGTACTAGAGTGAGAAACTGGCAGGTCTGGATCCTGTCCACATACACGTTATTCTCACCCTATTTCTCTTTGCTTTGTGAAAAAAACAGTTAAATGAGTCTGCTGCTACATAATCCGTGGCGTGTTTTACTTTTAGTTGTAAACCAATCAACTAGGCAAAAAACATGTATTCAAAACAAATGTTTAAGCCATGTATTCAGAACAAATCTAGCTATTTAGAGTTATTCGTTGGCTGTAGACCACTTGTACCTGGTCACATTATATAGGATAGCTGCATCAACATTTGCAAGTGAATATTAGATTAGCCAATAAGGCCTTCGGAGCTTTACTATATGTTTGACTTCATCAATTTGAACGATAAATTAATTATTCACACAAGCATGCGAGGACAGACTAACAAATAATAGCTTAAGTAAATGCCTATAATTGTAGTCCTAATATTATTATAAATCATTAGACCAATGCCAATTATTATAGTTTGGATATTGTTTCAATGTAGCCTAATATAAATAAAAGCTATGTGCTATGATTTATCATATTTTCAACACAATTCTAAGACAGAAATATCGATATGCAATGTAAACGAAAATGTGTGTGAATGAATATGACAATGTTGTATTTAATGTTTTTTAAGGATTCTCTTGTCAGTTTTTGTTCGTTCGTTTAATAAATGTATGGGGGAAATGTATTCGTTTTGGTGTTTTTTTTTAAACGTGTTGTTGTTATTTTATACTCTTACCAAATACTAGGTACGCCTATATTCATTGTATTTAGTTATTGACCGGTAAAAAAAAAAAAATACTTCACACACTATAAATATACAAATGCACTTGTAAATGTCTGTAGAAGTAAGTGATTAGGTTACAAATGTACACTGTATAGTGTAGCCTATCAATTAGTAATACAGTAAAGCAATCGTTAGCCTATAATTCTGTTATAATCGACCCCCCCCCCCCATTATCTTATCCGCGGTTTGTGGAAACAGGAAAATAAGATTTGGGTTATCTAAGCGTGTGTGATGATAGGGAGAGTAGCCTAGAGAGAGAGAGAGGGAGAGAGAGAGTGCTTAAATCGGAAACTACACTGATAGCAACAGATAATGTGTCATTAATATCAGTATTCCTCTCTATGCTGCTTATCAGCATGTTTTCTTAGCCTATTAAACCAGCCAAAAAGAAACAGTCTCATCCGTGCAGGCCTCCACACACACTGACTCAATCTCCCGCTCTACATGAAAGACACATGCTTTTTCTTCTCCCATTTGTATAATGAGGAAGGCTACAACTATGTTGAGTTCATTATAGTTTCAGTCGGTTACTACTCCATTTTTACACTATTCAATGTGAGCTAAGCTATATGCAAACCATGAACAGATATATGATGAAAACCGGTCTCCTACCTGTACAGAAACTGCATGCAGACGCTCTGAGGGCTGATACCACATTCAAATTATTATAGCCTAGGCCTACCTCTTTTTACATTTCCCATTGAAATAAAGACGTATTAATTTAATGTAACATAATAGAACATTCCAATAGTTGTTACTTGATAATCTTCTCTAAACTCTAAATACCTAGAAGAGCTTGCGCCCTCGCTCCATGCAGTCACCGTCCCATTATCTCGTGACGTCACAGGGAGGAAAAGAAGCGTCCGCCTGAGTCCTCCAACAAAACAGAAACTGCATCTCACCAAATTCCCCAACAAGCTAAACAGACACGGTAGACGAGGCAGAGAGCGCAGGCCAGAGAGACGGGAGCTGTCACTTCACGAAATAAACCAGTCCTCTTTTGCATAACTCCATGAACAAACAACAAGCAAGGCTCAGCAATCATTCAGGCTACTGTAGAGGTTTTCTTTATTCTTCTTCAAAGAGACGAATAGACCCCCTTTTGGATCCGTTTACTCTTAAAAACCGTCTATCCAAACAAACACCTGCTTGAGGAGTTCTTTATGCTCGGATGAGCCACTTCACCAAGGGACTATAATTCCTACTTCATGTGAACGAATAGGTGCCGATGATAATAATGCTTCCTAGCCCTGTTATTTCTGCCTCCACCACGCCGTTCTCAGTCAAGGACATACTGAAGCTGGAGCTTCAGCAGCAGTCCCAGCAGCAGCGGCTCGCCTCACACCTTGGGCCGCCCCATGAGTGCTCTCACCCGGTGTCGCAGCAGCACCGCTTCGCCCTCCAGTCGCCCCCGTCTTGTATGCTGGCTGGCAGAAACAGGGACAGTCCCAGCCCCGGGCTCTTGGAGAGAGAGGCGGGGATGTCCTACCTGGGTAGTCTGACCGTGCAGGAGCGGCTGATGGAGACGGGTCTTGCCGGAGAGATATTCACTTCCCCGGGGCTACAGGGACACTCAGCCGACACCAGCCTGGAAGTTGAGCAGGAGGACATAGACTCCAGTAAGTCAGCGATTGATTACCAGTATACATAGTATCCTAACCATTTGATTTTAAAAGAAAGTATTATATTATATTATTCTAACTCTATTATGATTGCAGTATTCTAGATTATCAAGCTCATTAATTAAATCCAATTATATGATAATACACCCATACATATATATATATATATATATATATATATATATATGTTTTTCTTCTTCCATTTAACAAGAGACTACTTCAGTTAAACGATTACAATATTAGCGCCTTTTATAGAAAGCGATAGCTTTATTTTATGTGTCATCTACATAGATGGTTCACCTGTAAATAAATAGGTTTGGAGAAGAAAACGCTCCAAACGACAGCATTTTGACAAATTGTGCATGGCTGAATCGCCATATAAAAAATATGAGCAGTCCAACATCCTTCGCTTTTCAGAAATAATTTAAAGAGCCATGATGTTTTTCAGATACATGTACCTACTGCACTGAAAGGAACCTTTAGATAAGACAGAAATGTTGTTCCACGCAATTTATTTCCTTTTTTAGAAATTACAAGTCATATTGGGCCAAATGCTTTAATTAGGCCTATACGTTGCATATACCCTAATTATTTAATGCATTTACTCTTTAGGTTGATGTCAGCATTAGTGGGACTTCAAGTGTATTGGGACATTTGTGTTTGAGGGAACTGTACTATAGTAATTGTGCAACCCAAACACAACAAATGTCATTGGGTTTTTGCTAAATGGTTTTGTTTAGTGTGATTTCATTGCAGTGTGTGGTCAGGTTTCTTAGACAGGGTGACCCGTTGAAACGCATGAAAAAATACCATACATATGAAACCTTGAGCTAGAATAATAAGGCTGTCGTTCTGTCAAGTATAATTCAACGATCTAGCTTTTTAATAACCATTCATGTAAACAGAGTTGCAGGAAGTAGGAGTGCTGAGGGTGCTTCAGCACCCCCTGAGAAAACAGCATTGAATGACAGAGGAAGGCATTAGAGGGAAATAAAAGAAAGGAAACACAATTATGTACGAAAGGGAGGATAGAAAAGAGGCTCACTTCATGAAAGGGGACAGAATTTGGGGATAGTTGAGGTGTTTCAGTTATCCGGTAAAAGCTGTTCCGACGTCTTTAGTTAGATTTTCACGAAGAGCTTGGAATGTCCCGAAATCAGTGTTCTAAGGGCATGGAAAGGGTTCAATAAAATGTCATTGTATAAAAACAGAGAGTATGTTATCTACAAGCCTGCACAAAGGCTTATTGGTGAGTTCATAACAAGTGTGAGGTGAAGTGGAACACAAATTTATTTCTAATGAGAAAATAGTATCCCAGTTCATATTTTTCCAAAGTGTCCCACAAACACTGAAAGCCACGCTTTAGTAAAAGTAGGGGTCTGAGGTTGTTTTGGGGGTTTTAGCAACCCCTGAATAATAAATGATCAAGTTGTTTCATCATAAAATTGTAGATAAGACCTTAATTCATTAAAATAAACATCACCTGAGTATGGGTAGACTGATTTTGATTGTCTACATAGTGATCTACCAAAAAGTGTCCGACTTCTGCATATATCACCCTATTTAGACCAGGGGTGGGAAAGTGGTGGCACGAGGCCGTTTTGTAGAAAACATTTATCTCCATCCTAACTACATTTAACTTAGGGCCCCCAAAAGGCTAGGGACGGCTCTGACTACATGTGTGGCGGGTATGGATGTGAGTATGCAGACCCGCGAGCCACTGCCGCTATTCATGATGAGTTCAGATTTCTTGTGGCCCCCACCCCCATCAAAGTTCCCATTAAAATGAATACATATATTTGAAGTAAAACTAGTTTCAAGCCAGGGACTACACTAAAACAACAACATTTGAACAACAAATCATAGGAAGGACTATCTGATTTAATTTTATCTGATAGGTTAAATTTATATTTGTGTCATTGATTAGTAAAGACTCGAGATTACTTTTGAAAAACATCAGTAGCCTAACTATGGACCTCCAGGATTAGAATAGCTATTTTGTATAGAATGAAATAATTGATCAATCTGTCGTCAAATATGACTAAAATCTCTCTCCCCTCTCTTTCTGGAGAATCTTGTGGCCTAATAGGAGTGAGGGACTGCGAGGAGTCCACACAGGTGCACTCGGACTTGGAGAAACCCCCAAAACAGCAAAGGGCCCGGCGGAAACCACGGGTACTCTTTTCTCAGGCGCAGGTGTTCGAGCTCGAGCGGCGCTTCAAGCAGCAGCGTTACCTATCCGCCCCGGAGAGGGAACACCTGGCCAACACTCTGAAACTGACCTCCACACAGGTCAAAATATGGTTCCAGAACAGGAGGTATAAGTGTAAACGGCAGCGGCAGGACAAGACCCTAGAGATGGCCGGACACCCACACCATCCTCCCCCGCCTAGGAGAGTGGCAGTCCCGGTGCTGGTGCGTGATGGGAAGCCCTGCCTGGCTGGATCTCAGAACTATAATACATCCTACACTGTTGGAGCGGCCAGCTCCTATAGTTATAATGGCTACCCGGTTTACAATAACCCGGTGTATACTAACACTTACTCATGCACGTACTCTAGCCTGCCTGCTCTAGCGCCCAACACTCCTGCTAACGCCTTTATGAATATGGGTCTTGGGAACCTGGGCGTGTCGCAATCTCAGGCCCAAACACCACAGGGAACAGCCTGCCAAGGAACTCTGCAGGGCATTCGGGCCTGGTAGCTGAATGTGTTGATCTCCAGTTGAATAACATTTGCTTTGTTGATCAAGCGTTGATGAAGTTGATAACTAACTTACAGTATTTTGAGATAAGTAAAAACCTTTATGTGTCCCTTGCTGCACAATAAGGATTTATCGTTGAAAGTCGTAATATTGAGACAAATTTTGTACAAAGAGATTAGATGTTTCATCATCAACGGCAAAAACGTGTTTTTAAAAGTTGGACTATTCCAAAGTCACTGTTGGATATAGATATATACTGTGACAGGATTGTATACTGCCTAAATACCCATGCGCAATTTGGGATAAACTATTGGGTGCTTATCACTCAGGATGTGAATGGCCTATGCTGGCAAACATTAGCAATGATTATATCTGAGCGCTTTACTTAAAAAATATGACTTTACATGTAGCCTACTACAAATGGCAAAGGGGGCGTTGCCAGTGAAAACATTCTACATCATATCAGGACATCCCCAAATGTATACTTTTTTTTTTTGTTAATTTGAGATGTATCCTTGTGCATCTGAACAATGCCTGCTGATTGTGTTTTGTTGCTGAGGAAAATAAGCATTTATTGAGAAATAAAGTGAAACATTTTGGTATCAAAATGAAGGCATATGTTGATTATATATTCAGAGGGAAAATGCAACTGTGGTATCTTTTGCACTCTCCATCGTAGTTTTATGAAACTTTAGGTGTCTGGTCAAGTTCCTTCAAGCCCATTTAGAAAAGGTGTGTTGTGTTTCTACATAAACGCATAAATATGTGCGCACAAATTTCGGATTTATTCATGGCGTTTTTAAAATGCTTTGATTGACAGTGGTTGAAACCGTAGGCCTAGCCTACTTTCTGATACTATATGTTCTCATTATTGGCCAATGGTTTGGTTTTGTACACGTTCTCCAGAAGCGCCCCGCACTTCAAGGGCGTTTGGTCTCTGTTTTGCATTCAGTTTCACATTACTTTTCCAGAACGACGCTTATGCTGATTATTTGTAATCTAAAGATACAACTAAACTTAAGAAAATATCACCAAAAATACATAACGATTAAAGCAAATTGATTGTCTTCATGTTATGCTATGTTATGCTATTCCAAAAATAAATGTTTGAGATATGGTTCCAGCATACTGTTCGCCATGGAAGGCCGTTTTCCAGCCGTCGCTTTGGAAGAGCTGAAGAGAGAGGCAAATATAGCAGAGTAGGACAGGAACACAGACAGACACAGACAAGAGCCAGAACTCAGACAGAATGGAAAATTTAGAATTTAGGCTAGAGACGTTATCCAGACAATGCGCACCCACGGAGGGCCCACAAAGACACTCTAGGCTAGCATACTATGCTGAACTGATCTCTTATTAATGGCCTAGTATAGAGCCCCACAGTGGAGGTATCTTAATACCCATAAAACCTCGCGGTCAAACAGGGAAATGGTTCCTGTCGTTTATCCAACTTTTTTTTTTTTAGAAACACTTCTAACAAGGGCAGTGTTTTTTGTAGGCTTACCCTGTCATGACGATTTGTTAACCATGTAAATCTCTCTCGTGACTTTTATCAACATAGTCGGTTCTATTTACGCTCAGATTTTTGAAAATAGTACTTAGTATTAAATTAGAAACTATGTAAGACTACAAATCCCTGAAGGTTCCGGCACATTATTTCTAGCGGACATCTTTGCTAACAGGTATTGTGTCAATTTAAAACTTGATCAAGACAGTTCAGCTTCTAATTAGGGTTGTCACTCATCTGCAAATCAGGGATGTGGCTTTTCTGGTCTACCTGTACACAAATTAGTCACAAAGAAATACACAATTATATGGTATGGGAGCGGGAGCGGGCACCAAAGGCAACTCACGAATCAACCATCCCAGGTGTCCGCTCACCTGAATACGTTATATCAATTCATTAGATATCCCACAACAAAGGACATCAAGCACAGTCATTCATACATTTGTGGGGCCAGCTAATAAACAATATGCAAAGTCTGATATGGTGGGTGTTCTTGTATAACAGTCTAAATGTAGCTTATAGGTAGGAGGTGAAATCTAATTCATAATTTAAACCATGTGGAGACAAGCTCTCACAGTTTCACTGCAGAATAAGACGTTCATCCACATTCTCCAAATGTAAAATGTCGACGTCCTTTTGTTTTTCCTACTGCTCAATATTATTCAATTTCTCCAAATGTCAAATTTCGAAGTCCAAGGTTAAGTTAAGGAACTCACTCAATGCAAATGGTTACGGTAAGGGTTAAGGTTTGGGATAGGGTTAAAACCAACATTTAAAAAAATAGTGTCCATGACTGGGATCGAACACACAACATTCTGATCCAGAGTCATGGGGCCACACATGGGATGACTCATGGGGTAATAGTGCTCCCTGTTTCCTCTATTGGCCGGTTTTGAAGGCATTTCCCTCAGGACATCATAGATGTCGAATTTCGATGTCAGTCTTGAACAATCTTGATGGTCTAGGAATGGTATGAGTGGGGAGAGGAAAACTGAAAGCTACCTGTTATTAGCAGAAAGGTTTGGAACTCTCTTTGTTATTGGTCTATTAATGAATTTACCACTGCCAAAACTCCCTCCCACCCAAAACAAGCTGACATTTCAGGCGGTCTTTTCAAACAGCTTTTACACTAAAAAGGGCATTATGATAATTTTCACAATTTCACAGTATTATTCCAACCTCATAGTGTGGAAATATATGACTGCACCAGGCCTTTAACCTTTGAAACTGAAATCAGACTGATTTGCCATAATTCGATTTGTCATTGGATGAAGGCCTAAACCAATCAGAAACACTGATTGCATAGTTGGGTTTTTCCACTACTTTTGCCTTTGAGGAAATGTCACTGTGTTCTCATGGTAACTTCCATCCAACTTCCCACCTATAACATGGGAAACATCCAACTGGGCACACACTGGTTGAATCAATGTTATTTCAACGAAATTACGTTGAACCAATGTGGATAAGACATTGAATTGATGTCTGTGCCCAGTGGGATGGACTTCCTCACAGTCCCCAAATAAAGGATGATATTCAATTGGACGAGAGAGTGGCATAGTTTGGGTTTACAAAGGAGGAATTCATATAACTTTGATCTCTAGGTCTCCATATCACTGCAGCTCATTATAGAGACAGCTAACCGTTTTAAACAAACGGCCTGCCTCTCTATATAGGCCTACACAGGACTGATCCGATACGAAGACGCCATTAATGGAGATGAATAGAAACGTAAACAGTGTTTGTCTCCAGTGATAGGCCGCTTCCCCTGGCTAGTGCACTGCCGGTAGAGGATACCTGTGTCAGGGTAAGTGGCAGAGAGACGCAAAAGTAAATAGAGATGGCGACAGGAAGGCGATGCCTGAGGACGCGCTGTGTGTATGTGTGTGTGTCACAGCGTGTGTGCGTGCCCGTGTGTGTGTGTGGAGAGAGTAAGTGCCACAGCCGTGATTGCTATCTATTGCTGTCAAAGACTGCTCATCCAAAAGGCGCACGGCGTTAACAGAGTTTCTTATAACAGTCTCCCAGTGTTACAGAGAACAAAGGCCAAATATAGAGTAGACCTATAGACAGCTATAGGCCTAGCGGAGGAACTTAAATATTGATAGCCCACATTACTCTCTCATCCTGGTCTACCCGAGCAGCAGCAGCTGTCAGCGGGGTTGGGGAATGACAGAGATGTGCTCCGGATCCCCGGATGGAAAGAGGAGAGGCATATATAAACATGTCTAGGCTGTTAACGGCATTATATAGGCCTATGTAGGCTATATGTTTGCAATATCTATGCTTCTGTGTAAATGTGAATCATACAGTATTTTAGGAGATTGTGATGATGCTGAAAAAAGTAATTCGTCGTTATGCATATAAGCCTACAATAGCTAGCCTACAAAGATCCTGTAATATAGGCTACCATGAACACCTGTAGGTTTGCTTAACAGAATTTCCATGACTTCTTCTCCAGGCATGTTTTGACACCTTAGGGCTGTGTGTTCTCTTTCGTCAGAGCAGAGAGAAAGAGAGACCTATCTGTTTAGTCAGGGGACGAAAACAAAACACAACCAAGGAGCAAGAACACTCACCTGTCATCACATCATCACATCATCTCATAAATGAAAGGTAGGCTCGAAAGTTGCCCAATATGGACAGAGAGACAGAGAGGGAGGTGTGTGTGCGTGCGGAGGGGGACTGCGAGTTGCTGCGGATAAAGGTAATGTGTGTATTTAGGTAGACTATTTTAAATTAGGTTATTGAGCTTTTTTTAAAAGCTCTATTGCGTAAAAGGGCACTCAAGACTAGGCTAATGACAGAAAAATCCAATCACAAAAAAATATAAACAACTGAAAATGTAGGACAAAAAAAATCCCAAGAAAGTAAAAACAATGGAATGTCTCAATAAACGCATTATCAAACATGAAACATTATTAAAATAATGTGTAGTGACGTCTTATGTAAACAGTTTCCAACAATTATTGTATTTATAGGATATATAGGAAACCCTAATTATGTCATCAGGACACATTTTCATTTAAGATCATTTAAGATCCTGATTTCATTTAAGATCCTGATTTCAGGGTTGTCTATTCAGATTATTATTGTTCTATTGTGAAGGTGTTCTATTGTTCTATTGCTCTGTGTTGGAACCACTCCTCAAGGCGCAGGGCTGTATTTCCATACTCTCTCAAACCCATGTTATGACTGAGCCATTTTACTGAGTGTGGTAATCATTACTACCACAGGGCGGCGCTACTTACTCATTAACTAACTAACATTGACAGCAAGTTAAATGAAGGTGAGCGGATTACTTCAAGAATGTAGGCTATTATATTCCAGGGCAAAGATCCTCTGAGTCTTCCCTTTTCCAAATCAGTTTGCCATGGTTGCCAGAAGAGCTGCTGTAAGATGGATGATGATGTTCTTTCTGTTGCTGAAATGTTCTAGCTTCTAAATCACCTGTCAAACTCATTCCAAGGAGGGCCGAGTGTCTGCGGGTTTTAACTCCACCCTTGTACTTGATCGATTAATTAAGGTCACCAATTAGTAAAGAACATCCCTTGCCTGATTGTCTAGGTCTTAATTGAAAGGAAAAAACGAAAACCTGCAGATGGCATTGAGGAGTACACCACATCAGTCACTGGCTTCATCAATAAGTGCATCGATGACGTCATCCCCACAGTGATCGTACGTACATACCCCAACCAGAAACCATGGATTACAGGCAACATTTGCACTGAGCTAAAGGGTAGAGCTACCGCTTTCAAGGAGCGGGACTCTAATCCCAGACGACTGTACTCCCTGTTCACTCATGACTGCACGGCCAGGCACGACTCCAACACCATCATTAAATTTGCAGATGACACAACAGTAGGCCTGATCACCGACAACAACGAGAAAGCTTATAGGGAGGAGGTCAGAAACCTGGCCGTGTGGTGCCAGGACAACAACATCTCCATCAATGTGATCAAGACAAAGGAGATGATTGTGGACTACAGGTTGAGAGCTTTGAGTTCCTTGGTGTCCACATCACCAACAAACTGACATGGTTCAAGCACACCATGAATGTTGTGAAGCAGACACAACAATACTTATTCCCCCTCAGGAGACTGAAAAGATTTGGCATGGGTCCTCAGGTCCTCAAAAGGTTCTACAGCTGCACCATCGAGAGCTGATTGCATCACTGCCTGGTATGGCAATTGCTCAGCCTCCGACCTCAACGCACTACAGAGGGTAGTGCGTAAAGCCTAGTACATCACTGGGGCTAAGCTGCCTGCCATCCAGGATCTCTACACCAGGCGATGTCAGAGGAAGGCCCTAAAGACTCCAGCCACCTTAGTCATAGACTGTTCTCTCTGCTACAACATTGCAAACAGCTTCTACCCGCAAGCCATAAGACTCCTGAACATCTAGTCATATGGCTACCCAGACTATTTGCATTACCTCCCCCTCTCTCCACACCACTGCCACTCTCTGTTTTCCTCTATAGATAGTTACTTTAGTTAACTCTGCCTACATGTACACACTACCTCAACTAACCGGTGCCCCCGCACATTGACTCTGTACCGGCACCCCTCTGTATATATTGTTATTTTTTACTGCTGCTCTTTAATTACTTGATACTTTTATCTCTTATTCTTATCCATTTTTTTTTAACTGCACTGTTGGTTAGAGGCTCATAAGTAAGCATTTCACTGTAAGGTCTAAAACTGTTGTATTTGGCACAGGTGACTAATAAAATTTGATTTGATATGATTATAAGAAATCCCGCTATGCCCTCCGACGAACCATCAAACAGGCAATGCGTCAATACAGGACTAAGATTGAATCGTACTACACTGGCTCCGTACTACACTGGCTCCGACACTTGTCGGAAGTGGCAGGGCTTGCAAACCCTTACAGACTACAAAGGGAAACACAACCGAGAGCTGCCCAGTGACACGAGCCTACCAGACGAGCCTACCAGACTAGCTGGTATCAATATTGCTTGCTCGCTTCGAGGCAAGCAATATTGAAGCATATATGAGATCATCAGCTGTTCAGGACGACTGTGTGATCACGCTCTCTGTAGCCGATGTGACTAAGAGCTTTAGACAGGTCAACATTCACAAGGCCGCAGGTCCAGATGGATTACCAGGATGTGTACTCAAAGCATGCGCTGACCAACTGGCAAGTGTCTTCACTCACATTTTCAACCTCTCCCTGTCTGAGTCTGTAATACCAACATGTTTCAAGCAGACCAACATAGTCCCTGTGCCCAAGAACACCAAGGTAAACTGTCTAAATGACTACAGACCTGTAGCCCTGTAGACCTGTCTGTAGCCATGAAGTGCTTTGAAAGGGTGGTCATGGCTCACATCAACACCATTATCCCAGAAACCCTTGACCAACTCCAATTTGCATAATACCGCCGCAACAGAGCCACAGATGATGCAATCTCTATTGCACTCCACACTGCCCTTTCCCACCTGGACAAAAGGAACACCTGTGTGCTTTTCATTGACTACAGCTCAGCGTTCAACACCATAGTGCCCTCAAAGCTCATCACTAAGCTAAGGACCCTGGTACTAAACACCTCCCTCTGCAATTGGATCCTGGACTTCCTGATGGGCTGCCCCCAGGCGATAAGGGTAGGGAACAACACATCTACCACACTGATCCTCAACACAGGGGCCCCTTGGGGTGCGTGCTCAATCGCCTCCTGTACTCCCTGTTCACTCATGACTATATGGCCAAGCACAACTCCAACACCAACATTGAGTTTGCAGATGACACAACAGTGGTAGGCCTGATCACCGACAACGATGAGACAGCCAATAGGGAGGAGGTCAGAGACCTGGCAGTGTGGTGCCAGAATAACAACCTCTCCCTCGAAGTGATCAAGACAAAGGAGATGATTGTGGATTACAGGAAAAGGAGCACCGAGCATGCCCCCATTCTCATCGAAGGGGCTGTAATGGAACAGGTTGAGAGCTTCAAGTTCCTTGGTGTCCACATCACCAATGAACTATCATGGTCCAAACACACCAAGACAGTTGTGAAGAGGGCATGACAACACCTATTCTCCCCCAGGAGACTGAAAAGATTTGACATGGGTCCTCAGATCCTCAAAAGGTTCTACAGCTGCACCATCGAGAGCATGGGTGCATCACCGCCTGGTATGGAAACTCCTTGGCCTCCAACCGTAAGGTACTACAGAGGGTAGTGCGTACGGCCCAGTACATCACTGGCATCCAGGACCTCTATACCAGGCAGTGTCAGAGGAAGACCCTAAAAATTGCCAATGACTCCAGTCACCCTAGTCATAGACTGTTTTCTCTGCTTCCGCACGGCAAGTGGTACCGGAGTGCCAAGTTTAAGTCCGAAAGGCTTCTTAAAGAGCAACAATAAAATAACAGTAGCGAGGGGATACCGATACAGAGTCAATGTGCAAGGACACAAGTAATATGTACATGTAGGTAGAGGTAAAGTGACTATGCATAGATAATAAACAGAGAGTAGTAGCAGTGTAAAAATGGGACAATCTAAATAGTCTGGGTAGCCATTTGATTAGCTGTTCAGGAGTCTTATGGCTTGGGGGTAGAAGGGGTTAAGTATTTGTTATTTTTATATATTTTTTTACTTCAGTTTATTTTAGTAAATACTTTCTTAACAATTATTTTTCTTAAAACTGCATTGTTGGTTAAGTAAGGGCTTGTATGTAAGCATTTCACGGAACCTGTTGTATTCTGCGCATGTGATAAATAAAATGTGTTTTGATTTGATTTGATTTGAAACCCGGCCCTTCTTGGAATGAGTTTGACACCCCTGTTCAAAATCAATGGCAGTCACTTTACAACTCACCTTCACATTTTTCTAAAATCGCAAGCTAATTGAGGTGCTCATTGGTTTCTCAATTCCTTTCTTCACTTGACCATAACTAAGCTATGTTGTTGTTAGGCCTTCTATCTGTAAACAATCTGCAGACAAAAGTCTTCTTAATACAGTTATATATTGCAAGATCCTCTGATAACAAAAGTTACTAAGGCCTAAATGTTCTGCCCATCCTTTCTACAAATACAGGAAATGCCACACCTGCGAAAATCACGAGGGTAATCAGGCTTCACTCACTTTACAAACACTGACCTACATTATATAGGTCAACTACATTTACCTGACATATGATCCGTTATGTACACAAGTAAACTTTAAATAGTACTTTGATTGAAGTCATTTCGGTGAAAGTTTTGCAGCGTTTGATCCATGGGACATGCATAGCCTACTGTTTAGGCCATTTTAGGCATTATTTCAGCTTCAAATCCTTATCAAGGCAAAAGCACAGGAAAGGTGATTAGGACTATAAAAAATGTAATCATGAGAAAAATAAAAAACACATGAAAGTAACTATTTGATACTAGTTACAACCAAATGGACAGAGGGGCGCAGTACACATTTGTGGACCAAAATTATAAACAAAATACTATATGCCAGCTCCCTGTTTTAATGTCACCCTCTTTACTAAATTTAATGTAGGCTAATATTGAAATGCAAAGGCCTATGCAATTCCTATAGTGTGGATAGCTTATTAGGCCTGAGGCGGTGAGGCTATAGCGCACGACGGTCTCCAAATCCATTGTTATTGATTCTTCATAACACATTAAAACCAGATAAGAGTAGGCTTCACAAGTACAATGTTCTTAGATCTTGCAGAGCTCCGCGAGCCAATAGCCCATCACAGATTGCACCTCGAACAAAATCACCCCAACTGCAGACCTTTCCCATAACTGTTGACGGTCACTACTTTCTCCTCATTCCTATAACAACTGATGTCAAACTGAAACATACGTTTTAAAGGTCTGAATTTGTGCTTCCTCCATCCCTCATAGTCCATAACACTTATACAATCACTGCAGACTTTTCCTCCTTGTCTTCAAATGACGCAAGTTTATCAAATGTATCTCTCCGTCCTCAAATAAAGTCAAGCGCTTGAGGGATAGACGTACAGGGCAAGGCGGTCTGGGGCGGGGATAACTAGGCCAGACAGCCAATCAGCGCAGGCTTCAATGGCAGTACTGAGAGTTGTAGTGCAGACATGACATCCAATGACACCTCGGCTGTTGATTAGACCAGAGGCTGTTTCACCGCAATTAAATCATCTCCGGAGAAGATCGAGAGAGAAGAGCAACTGACAACCCAATCAATACCAGTAGATTTGAGACTTTTGAGGGGTCTCTGGATGGGGGTCGCACGACTTTAGAGAGCAGGTTGAGAGAGTAGCCTAACAAAACTTCGGTTGTGATAAAAAATTGGTTTTGCGTAAATGTTATCATGGCGCTGGACTGCTCCTCTTTCTCCATCAAGGACATCCTCACCCGCGGACGTGACGCGCGAGACAACATTCCAACTTCACGGAATCTGACAGAACTCTGCACGTTAAAGCTGGCCTCCATCAACCAGGACCGGCAAACCGAGAGCAGGGATGGGAGCTTGAGGGGCCCCGGATCATCCACTTCGGATTGCAGTGACGAGCACAAAGGGGATGAGATGGAGATGAAACACATCCGCCAAGGAAGTATTAGTTCCTCTCCTGGTTTGGGAGACATCAGGAACCCTACGTTCGAGTTCGGTAGTGAAGAGTCCACTGGGGAGGAGGCGGAACACATGGCATGCAAAAAAGGTACTTCGCCCTCTGACTGTTTATAATATTATTTATATCGACCATGAATCTAAATGCAATTATAAACTGGGTGGTTCGAGCCCTGAATGCGGATTGGCTAAAAGCCGTATTCCACGGGTGTGACAAAACATGACTTTGTACTGTTCCAATTGTGTTGGTAAGCAGTTTATAATAACAATAAGTCACCTCGGGGGTTTGTGGTATATGGCCAATATATATATAGGCCTAAGAGTACAATTATAACCCTACTTACTGGCTTTGAACTTGTAGCCTAATTTATTGAGTAATAAACATAAATGTAAGTACTTGCAGTCATCTTCACTTGAAGGACATTTTGTGGAAACACGCGGTGTCCTGGAGAGATAAAGACTGGCTAGCCTACGTTGTTGCTATTTGAAAAATAAAGAGGTCGCCTGTTTACCAAATAACCACAAGAGCTTTTACTTTTCTCTTTCTTCCAATACAGACATAAACAACAAACAACCCAGTATCTATCAGGACAAACAGAGGAAGGAAGAGGTGAATGAGAGGGAGAGTAGTCACAGCACCGTGGGCCAATCCATATCTGGTAACAAGAAGCGCTCCCGTGCGGCCTTCACCCACGCGCAGGTCTACGAGCTAGAGCGTCGGTTTAACTTGCAGCGCTACCTGTCCGGTCCCGAACGGGCGAATTTGGCGGGCGCCCTGAAGCTCACGGAAACCCAGGTGAAAATCTGGTTCCAGAACCGGAGATATAAGACCAAACGGCGGCAGATGGCGGCCGAAATTGCCGCTTGTAGCTCCTCTACACCAGCCACACTGGCTAAGAAAGTGGCCGTGAAGATCCTGGTTCGAGACGATCAGAGACAGTACCGAGGGGACGAGCTGAATCGTCCGCCTGCTCTGCCACTATATACGGCCTACCAATATGGATACAACCCCTACATGTACTGCTTCCAGACAGGAATCTCTAGCAATGCGCTTTGTGGGGGGATGCATTGACACAATGGTGTAGCTACAATTCCTCATGGCATTCATTAACTTTATGGACTTACTAAAATATGAAAAAGGCACTGGATAACCAGACGACATTTCTACATGCGTCTATGTGTAGCTAAATACTTTCTTTATTCTCTATTGGAGAGTGAGGTCGTTTCAAAGCACAGGGAGCTTTTTGATACTGTATACTGCAAGGCAAATGGGCCTATAGACATTACACTGACAACATTGATGGATACAGCAAGATGTAGTAGCCTAGATAACAATATTGGAATTATTACGCAGGAATGTGCATCGAGTTTAATTGTATAGCCAACTAATAACTAAATAAAGCTTAAAAACTAGTTGGGAGTCATCATTATCCTAATGACATTGTTAACACACACACAAAGTTGATAACTCATTATAAAAGAGGAAAGGGGTACATTCAACTGTGTCTTCCGCATTTAACCTAACCCCTCCAAATCAGAGAGGTGCGAGGACTTCCATAATCGACATCTACGACGCCCGGGGAACAGTACTGCCTTGCTCAGAGGTAGAAGGACAGATTTTTACCTTGTCAGCTCAGGGATTCGATCAAGCAACCTTTCGTTACTGGCCCAACGATATAACCACTAGGCTACATGAGGAATATTGGTTACTTTAGGATTATGAAACAATGTAGGCTAATATCAAGTGCTAAATCGAAATAAACACAATTTACATTTCTAACATTTTCATACACCTTTGATATCCTTCTCGATCTAAGCCTTGAACTTAATAGGTCTAATAACTTTTCACATTAGTCGATCGCATATATGCAATAGATTCGTTAAAACATTGATACAACACAAATGCAATTGAAATACTTAGGTAAAATAAGGATTGCTATTCTCCAAATTAAGCCAACATCCATCTTCATGAAATTATTAAATTCGTAAGAGGAAAAAACAAATATATGGATTTCAAAATATTGTGGGATTTTTTCCAAACATTCTTAAGGATTGATAACGAATTTCATCATGGCAGACACAATATAAGTACCAATAATATCTGCATTGTTTCTGCATTTAGCTGCCTGTTAGAAGTTGAACCCACAATATGTGAACAGAAAACTTACACAACATGACGATGCAAAAGACGTTGCACTAATGAGGACGTAATGCGTTTGAACATGGTTATTATTAGCCCATGGTCGAGCTCTTGAAGACTACAAGTAACTAAATTGAATCACCGACATTCTAAAATCTAAACATTCTAGGTTTAAAAACAACCCAATTTTAAAATTGAATATGAGGCTTAGAATGTAAAGGTATCAAATCACATGTTATTTGTCACATGCTTCGTAGACAACAGGTATAGACTATATTTTTATTTAACCTTTATTTAACTAGGCAAGTCAGTTAAGAACAAATTCTTATTTTCAATGACGGCCTACCAAAAGGCAAAAGGCCTCCTGCGGGGCTGAGGGCTGGGATCAAAAAATATATATCGGACAAAACACACATCACTCACTACAAGAGAGACAACACACCATAAAGAGAGAGAGACCTAACATAGCAAGGCAGCAACACATGACAACAGCATGGTAACAACACAACATGACAGCAGCACAAAACATGGTTATCTAACATTATTGGGCACAGACAACAATACATTTTACCTTTATTTAACTAGGCAAGTCAGTTAAGAACAAATTCTTATTTTCAATGACGGCCTGTTCAGGGGCAGAACGACAGATTTGTACCTTGTCAGCTCGGGGGTTTGAACTTGCAACCTTTCGGTAATATAAAAATATAAAAATATTTAAAAAACAATATAAAAAAAAATACAAAATTGAAATAGTGACACGAGGAATAAATACACAGTGAATAACGAATAAAAATAACGAGTCAAAATAACATGACTAGCCTTTATATAGGGAGTAGAAAATAACATATATACAGGGAGTACCAATACGAAGTCAATGTGCAGGGTGCAATGTAATTGAGGCAGCTATGTACTGTACATATAGGTAGGGGTAAAGTGACGAGGCAACATGATAGATAATATACAGTAGCAGCAACTCATGTGGTGAGTGTGGAAATAAAAAAATAAAAATAAAATATATATTAATATATATTAAATATATTTAATACAACAGGATGTCCCTTAGCTGTGTGTGTGTGTGTGTGTGTGTGTGTGTGTGTGTGTGTGTGTGTGTGTGTGTGTGTGTGTGTGTGTGTGTGGCGTCAGTATGCATGTGTGTGCATGTTATGTGTGTTTCGGCGTCTGTAGTGTGTTATCATAGAGGAGGATAGGCTAGTTTGGCTAGTTTATATTTATTACATTTTCATTTTAGACACTTTCACGCTTTCAAAATGTTGAGCCAAAAATCACAATGAATCTAACTAAATACGTGCTGCTGACACGGCCCTGATTTGTTTTGTGGTTAAAGTGTGCAAATGTCCCCTACCTTCTCCACAGGGTTGTAAGTGATTTTCCAAACATATCTCGGATAGTATTGTCATTAAGGACCATAAATAGTGACCGTGGTTGAATGATAGGCCTAAATCAATATCATATTAATAGTATACCTGTAATTCATATAGGCTAATCATACATTTCCCTATTGATAATACAGGTATAACAAACCAATCGTAATACAATCATAATAATTTTCATTAAAATACATATTAAAAAGTATAATTTAAGTTACTCATTTAAACTTGAATCCTGACCTAATAAACCTGGATGAAAGTGTATAATCAAAAACGTGTAATGTTCACAAAATACAAACATGTGTACACGACTTGCAAATGTGTAGTGTAGGGCTGCCTACACACATAATAAAAACACGTGATGTACACAAAATAAAAAAAAGTGTGTTCCACACGAATTAAAAAGTGCACTACATAAACGTATACCTAAAACGTGTACAGTGCTTTCAGAAAGTATTCACAACCCTTGACTTTTTTCTCATTTTGTAGGTGGAATTTAAATGGATTTGTCTTTTTTTTTTCAAGACAAAACATTTTTCTACACAAAATATTCTGTAATGTCAAAGTGGAAGAAAAATTCTAACATTTGTAAAAAAAAAAATTTTTTAAAATAAAACACTAACATAACTTAATTATGGAAGTATTCAACCCCCTGAGTCAACACTTTAGAATCACCTTTGGCAGAGATTACACCTTAGCGTCTTTCTGGGTGTCTCGGAGCTTTCCACACCTGGATTGTACAATGTTTGCACATTATTATTACAATTCTTCAAGCTCTGTCAAGTTGTTTGTTGATCATTGCTAGACGTCCATTTTCAAGTCATGCCATAGATTTTCAAGCTGAAAAGCTCAAAACTGCTCAAAACTGTAACTAGGTTATTGTCCTGCTGAAAGGTCAATTTGTCTCCCAGTGTCTTGTTAGAAATCAGACTGAATCAGGTTTTCCTATAGGATTTTGCCTGTGCTTAGCTCTATTCCGTTTCTATTTATCCTGAAAAAGTCCTTGCCGATGACAAGCAGATCCATAACATGATGCAGCCACCACCATGCTTGAAAAAAATGAAGAGTGATATTCAGTGATGTGTTGTGTGGATTTGCTCCAAAATTAACGCTTTGTTTTCAGGACATAAAGTTAATTTCTTTGCCACATCTTTTTCAGTTTTACTTTAGTGCCTTCTTGCAAACAGGATGCATGTTCTGGAATATTTGTATTCTGTACAGGCTTCTTATTTTCACTCTGTCATTTAGGTTAGTATTGTGTAACTAATGTAACTACAATGTTATTGAGCAATCCTCAGTTCTCTCCTATCACAGCGATTCAACTCTGTAACTGTTTTAAATTTACCATTGGCCTCATGGGGAAATCCATGAGCGTTGTCCTTCCTCTCCGGCAACTGAGTTTGGAAGGACGCCTGTATATTTGTAGTGACTGGGTGTATTGATACACCATCCACAGTGCAATGAATAACTTCACCATGCTCAAAGGGATATTCAATGTCTGCTTTTTTTTTTACCCATCTACCAATAGGTGCCCTTCTTGCAAGGTATTGGAAAACCTCCCTGCTCTGTGTGGTTGAATCTGTGTTTGAAGTTCACTGCTAGACTGATAATTGTACAGAGATGAAGTAGTTATAAAAAAAAATGTTAAACACTGTTATTGCAGACAGAGTGAGTCCATGCAATTTATTATGTGACTTGCTAACATTTCAGATGGACATTTTTTTATAAATGTTTTAATTCAAAATGTCTAAAAGCATAATTCCGCATATACGTTACTGAGTATTGTGTGTAGGCTATTGACACAACATCTCAATTTCATCCATTTTAAATTCAGGCTAAAACACAACAAAATGTAGTAAAAGTCAGTGAAAGTCTAGGGGTGTAAATACTTTCTGGTGGCACTAAATTATCATAAAATGTATGTCTTACTCTGTGGAGTTTTGTCTGCTGTGTTTGTAGCCTAGCTTGTTAACTCTTGTTCTGAATCCGCTGTCTCTTCAGATGTATGAGTTGAGGTCAAAAAGAATAACAAAAAATGATCCGAAAGTGTAGACTTCACTGACTTGTGTTAATACTTGATCATTTTGGGTGTTGGGGCTATATTATGGGGTGCTGTTAAATTTTACAAATGGCACCCCATACCATATACTCTTACATACACTGAGCATACAAAACATTAAGAACACCTTGACACAAACCGGTGTGCTTGGCACCTACTACCATACCGCTCGTTCAAAGGCACTTAAATATTTTGTCTTTCCCATTCACCCTCTGAATGGCACACATAAACACACATTGTCTCAATTGTCTCAAGACTTGAAAATCTTTCTTCAACCTGTCTCCTCCCCTTCATCTACACTGATTGAAGTGGATTTAACAAGTGACTTCAATAATAGATTCATAGCTTTCACCTGAATTCACCTGGTCACTCTATGTCATGGAAAGAGCAGGAGTCCTTAATGTTTTGTACACTCAGTGTATTACAGGTATGAATGTGTGTTTACTGCTGTTGTAAATGCCCTGCTCTAGGCCCAACTGCATGAGTCAGATAGCTTCAATAGAGCGTGTCGGTGTTGCACCACACAGCCCTGCTGCTCAGGACAGATCCACATTAATCATGCTATGCTGAAAAGACTGTACAAACTAAACCCTCATCTCACTGTAATAGGCCCTGCTGAGCAACCTGGACTCAGTGGTAAACGTAACATAGTAAAGGTCGATCCAGGACGCTGCAATTAGTAGGATATGTTACATTTCGTATGGTATGTATTCGTTTGTGGATGTCCATCATCCATTTCATATAATATGTTACAAATTACAATTAATATGATACATTACAAATTGCAATTCATACAATATGTTACAAATTTGCAAAACATATGCTATGAATTCCAAATTGTTGTGACTAAAGTTAGCTAGGTGGCTAACGTTAGATAGGCTAGAGGTTAGAGTTAGGGGTTAAGCTTTGGGTTAAGGTTGGGATTAGGAGTTAGGTTAAAGGGTTAAGGTTAGGGTTAGGGGAAGGGTTAGCTAACATCTTAAGTAGTTGAAAGTAGCAAAAAAGTAGTAAATAGTTTCAAAATTGCTAATTAGCTAAAATGCAAAGGTTGTCCATGGTGAGATTCAAAGATACCCAACCAACCAACCAACCACCCTACTCTCGTTTTTGCCTTAAGTAATCTTCTGTGTTATTTTGCATTTTGTTCCACTGTTCCGAATAGCTAAGTAAAGTTCTGAACCAGTTCGTTCATACCCCCAAAAGTACTAGTTTATATTGTTCCTTTCTGTTCATTTTTCAACCTGTGAAATCAACAGTTTTTTACATTTCATTTAGCTCATTAAATGACTTCACCAATCAGTGCAGATAGAGCAGGCAAGCTAGTTGTTTACACGTGTGGTGGAAAGACAAGTGTAGACTATGGTGCAAGATGCAACTGAAATTGTGCGGGTGGGGGGAAGTTGAGAAGGAGGCTTGAAGAGCTGGGCATCTTGTTATGACATGCATTATATGAATTAGGTCCACAGAATTATACTAGGGAGGAGTGGCTTCTATGGAGGAACTTTGAATGTCCTTTGAGCTAGCTAGCTAACAAGCTTGTGTGTGCAGAGCGGCACCAGAACTTTACACACGTCTTACATGGAACGTGATAACGTGACAACTAGGCCTATAGTATCCTTAACTAGCATTGAACACATTCATCCATTCTCTAGCTAATTTAACATCTTTCTCCCTTTCTTCTGAATCAAGCTTGTAACGTTAATACAGTAGCCTATGCTTCGGATGGGGAGGGGCAGGTGGCACACACAGGCAAAGATTTAGTACAGTATGGATCACTTTCTTTCCAAGTTCCGTTTCTGTTCCTGGTCTTACGCAACCATACTAAACGCAACACATCACTAATTTGAGTGTCCCGGATTTACATTTACTATGCTATGTCTAGTCTATGAGACCAGGCTGTGTCGAGGGGTTAGCTACTGCAGTTTAACTAAATATAAATATGTATGTTGGATGGAGTTAAGTGGCAAATGGGATATAGAACATGGAATGAGGAATGCTCAAAGCGACATTAGGCCTACTTTAAGATGGGGACTTCGTAATGTTGTGTGCATTCTACATAGTCAAAGAATAATGAGTGCATTCTCTGTAGGCTAAATTATTGTGGTTTCAATGCACATCTAGAGGTCTGCTTTTTAAAAAAAGCACAGATGTGATTTCCTGAGTTGGCAGTTACCCAGGTAAGTCAGGTTGTAGAGTGCTTCTCACGCCTCATGCTATGTCTGCTAATTGACATGAAAAATGATTCACTTCTCTCTTAACTGATGCGTGGGGAGAGTTTGGGCAGAAAATGGCTGCCGTGGCATCCCTTAGGTAGGTGAAACCTCAGTACTGTTGGATAAGGTGAGTTCTTCTCCCTAACAACATAAATCAAGTATTCATCATTACTTGAAGTATTCCAATGCTTTATCGGTAGTAGTTGTATTGCAGCTGTAGTGAATGTATCTCCATCACCCTGTCTGCCTACCTACATGCGACACACCCACTAGGCCTCCAACCTGTTTGTAAGACAGATTTACTCTCACCTTGGGCACGACACTGGCAGCAACCCAAGCCTTATTCATCTCTTTCAGATCAGATTTACCACTCTAAGCTATCACATGTAGCTGGTATTGCACATACATGGTTCTGGGGAGGAGAGACAACACCTTGTAATTAATGGACCATAATCAAGTGACATCTATTGACATTTACAGGGTGGTTACATTCATGTGACAACAGAACACTTGGGTGATTAGAGTTATCATTACATCATTACATAATTGACAGCATGGTCATGGTCCCAAATCCCAACTGAAGACCATGATTAGTTTATTACTGAAACAGGTGTGTTAGTGCTGGTTGGACATTGGATCAAAAGCCTGCATATCTAGACCCTTCAGCCTCTTTGGTAGTGGTTAGGTGAGAGACGGCCTGGGTCAGCAATCTAACGTCTGTGTTTATCTATACATATATAATGCACAAGTATGTAAACATTCAGTCTGAGAGCGAGAGCCAAGTATCGCCTTCACGCTTCTCTGCTGTTTGACGTGAAGAGGCTCGTAAAACAGATAGAGAGTGAGTGAGAGAGAGAAAGAGAGGACCCACTAGGCACACAGTGGTTGAATCAACTTAGTTTCCACTTCATTTCAATTAAGTTGAACCAACGTGGAATAGACGTTGATTTGTGATGTCTGTGCCCAGTGGAGTGATAGAGATGAGTGGGAGAAAGGTGAGTAGAGAAATAGAGAGGATGGGGGGTGTAGCGAGAGGGAGGGCAGAGACAGACTGACAGAGGGGGGAAAAACTCAGTGAGAAGAAAGCGTGTTTGGAGAATAGACTGGATTTTTTTTAGTGTGAAGAAAATGGGACTAAAAACAAAGTCAATGTTGGGGAGACATTTCTACCTGTTTTAACACCACGTCGGGACAGGCAATGTACCTGTACTTAACACAATTAATTAATTAATTGCTAGATTTCTCATCTGTATTGGAAACACTAATCCTTTGTTGTCTTAGAAGTTTGCTACAGTAGCTCAGCTCTCAGCAGGGTGGAATGTACTGAGGGTGAGACATAGATAATGAAACACTCAATGAAACACTCACCCAGACAGCACACACACATGCATACACGTACGCACACACACACAGAGGTGTCATGCACATAGGAAATATATTACATTTTTTGTGGTTGTTGTTGTTGTCTCTCTGTAATACTACTGGCCACCTAGCAATTTTAGGAAGATTGGCTTCAGCTAGCCTGGATAGTTTCCCAGTCTCAACCAGAGAGGAAGACACATTTTAGGCTATTTTGGAAAATTGGCAAGGCATGCAAGATAAGAAATTGCTAGATACAGATTATTAAGACATAGGGGTATGTTTCAATCTGCCTGCACCCTCCTCGATCTCTCTCGTGCTGGCTTGCCTACTCTTTCTCTTCATTAATGATGAGAGTATGTGTTCAGTCTTCGGTCTGTTGTGTGTAGATTATCCTAGCCTATTGATTGATGATAGGCCCTGCTTTACCAAAATTGTGAGACATTGCCAGCCAAGAAATTGCGAGATACAGCTTTTGATTGCCAATAGATAGGCCTAGTGCACAGTTCTGACGGTCTGCGTGGCATCCGACCTGCCTATACTGTGCCCCTCCCCTCTCTCTCCATCCCTTGCTAGCTCACTATGGAAATGGCTGTTTAAACAGTAAGATTTTTTTTCAATTTGTGACATCCCTACTCTCAATCAAGTTAGCAAGCTTGTCTAACTACACTGAACAAGAATAGAAACACAACATGTAAAGTGTTGGTCCCATATTTCATGAGCTGAAATAAAAAAAATCACAGAAATGTTGGCATATCAAGAAGCTGATTTAACAGCATGATTATTACACAGGTGCACCTTGTGCGGGGGATAATAAAAGGCCATTTTAAAATGTGCCGTTTTAGCATGCTGACTGCAGGAATGCCCACAAGAGCTGTTGCATGATACTTTAATGTTCATTTTAATGTTAATTTGTCTACCATAAGCTGCCTCCAACATAATTTTAGAAAATTTGGCAATACATCCAACCGGCCTCACAACCTCAGACCACGTTTAACCACGCCAGCCCAGGACATCCACATCTGTCTTCTTCAACTGTAGGATCGTCTGAGGGGGTTGGGGGGGTGCTGAGGAGGATTTCTGTCTGTAATAAAACCCTTTTGTGGATAAAAACTAATTCTGATTGGTTGGGCCTGGCTATGCCTTCCCAGGCCCACCCATGGCTGCACCCCTACCCAGTCATGTGAAATCATAGAATAGGGCCTAATTAATGTATTTTAATTGACTGATTTCCTTATATGAACTGTAACTCAGTAAAATCTTTGAAATTGTTGCATGTTGCATTTATATTTTTGTTTAGTATATCTTAGCTGACAAGCCTGCTGGCAAGGTTGGTAGACATTAGAAACGCAAGCAATCACTAAATATACTGAATAAAAGTCCTTTCAATCTTTTACCCAGATTTTAGCATAGATGCAGAGAAGCATATTTAGTTTCTTAAAAAAAAGAACCACCAGGATACAGACAGCTCAAGAGGTATGCTTAGATATGCAGAAAAATAGACATGTTTTTATATAGAATTAAGAATAATGATTATGGCTCTAGATGGCAGGAAAAATCTGTTTCAGATGTTTGAAAAATGACTTTTTTTTTTCAATTTACAACCTCCCAGCCATCCTCACGTACTTTGTGCTCCCTTAGGTTTTTGGAGTGTATGATGCCACTGCACATACACAAACACACATGTATGGACATGTGTGCAGACACAAACACACAGACACACACACCGTCTGCAGTCTCTGCTACACTACAACGCTTTGTAAGAGCTAGGCTCAGAGATCTCACACTGTTCACAATCTGTTTTATATCTCCCTCACTAACTTTAAGCATCAGCTGTCTGAGTAGCTTAACAATCATTGCACCTGTACACAACCCATCTGAAAATAGCCCACCCAACTACCTCATCCCCATATTTTTTTTATTTTTATTTTTTGCTCCTTTGCACCCTGGTATCTCTACTTGCACATTCATCATCTGCACATCTATCACTCCAGTGTTCAATTGCTAAATTGTCATTATTTCGCCACTATGGCCAATTTATTGCCTTACTGCCCTAATCTTACTACATTTGCACACACTGTACATTGATTTTTCTATTGTGTTATTGATTGTACGTTTGTTTTTCCCATGTGCAACTCTGTGTTGTTTGTGTTACACTGCTTTGCTTTATCTTGGCCAGGTCGCAGTTGTAAATGAGAACTTGTTTTCAACTGGTCTACCTGGTTAAATAAAGGTGAAATAAAAAAACAACTATACAACAACTGTAAGCACTGACTGTCAAAGGATATTTCCATTACAAACCTCCCACAGATGCTGGGTGAGGATGGAACAACATCAATCTATCCAAAGAGATTTAACTAGGCCTACTGAAGGTGGAGTGTGTGTGTTTAAAGGTGAAAAGGGTGGTGTGGGGGGAGTGTGTGTTTAAAGGTGAAAGGGTGGGGTGGGGGGAGTGTGTGGTGAAAGAGTGGGGTGGGGGGAGTGTGTGTGTTTAAAGGTGAAAGGGTGGTGTGGGGGGAGTGTGTGTTTAAAGGTGAAAGGGTGGGGTGGGGGAAGTGTGTGTGTTTAAAGGTGAAAAGGGTGAAGGGGGGAATGTGTTTGTGTGTTTAAAAGTGAAATGGGTGGGGGGGAAGTGTGTGTGTTTAAATGTGAAAGGGTGGTGTGGGGGGAGTGTGTGTTTAAAGGTGAAAGGTTGGGGTGGGGGGAGTGTGTGTGTTTAAAGGTGAAAGGGTGGGGTGGGGGGAGTGTGTGTGTTTAAAAGTGAAAAGGGTGAAGGGGGGAATGTGTTTGTGTGTTTAAAAGTGAAATGGGTGGGGGGAAGTGTGTGTGTTTAAAGGTGAAATGGGTGGGGAGGGAAGTGTGTGTGTTTAAAGGTGAAAAGGGTGGGGGGGGGGTTTAAAGGTGAAAGGGTGGGGTGGGGGGGGTGTGTGTGTTTAAAGGTGAAAAGGGTGGTGGGGGGAATGTGTTTGTGTGTTTAAAGGTGAAAAGGGTGGGGTGGGGGGAGTGTGTGTAAGTGTGTGTGCAGGCGTTAATGTGTTGTCCCAGGGCAGACTTGGGTCAGGACTCAGGAAGTAGATGGGTCATGGTTAATACCTCTGTTTAAAAGACAGAGCTGCTTCCCCGGACCCTGTCTCCCCAGCCGCATTAGTGCTTCACACACACATGCACACATAGACACACACACGCACACACAGACACACACACACACAGCCAATATTCCCACTCAGAGGACTGCTCTGCTGTGTTCCAGAAACTATTAGCTGATAGCATCGCAGCATGTAGGAATGTAAACATTTACAGTAAAACCATAAGAGATCTCCTCCCCTCTGGGTGTGTTGTATCCATCACAGACAACCACATTTTCCCCCAAAGACGAGGGTTTTCTCTCATATTTCACATAAAAATGGATGGTTCATTGAATGATTACTCATGTTACATGATTTCCTCTTATATTACATTGGTGTCGGCTGTGGGATTTTATTATATGCTGTTAGGTAACAATAATAATCTTTTAGATCTTACCTAGGACAATTGACTGTACTTCATACAGAAATAACTTTTTGACCCAGGAACATTTCCCTAAATGCGGCTTTGATTGAATTCTCCCTTGACCTTTCTGAAATGTTTGCAGTCTCTCTTAAATTAACTTGTTTTGATTTCATGTCATTCTGAAGTTCGAAAATGAATTTTTTTTCCTCTCTCTCGCTCTCTCTCTCTCTCTCTCTCTCTCTCTCTCTCTCTCTCTCTCTCTCTCTCTTTCCCTCTCTCTCCCTCTTTCCCTCTCTCTCCCTCTTTCCCTCGCTCTCTCTTTCCCTCTCTCTCTCTCTCTCTCTCTCTCTCTCTCTCTCTCTCTCTCTCTCTCTGTGTGTGTGTGTTCTAAAGCATTGGGAGGGGTCATAGTGAGGATTAGTAAAGGCAGTCTGATAGATGAGACCACCCAGGGGAAGGAGAAATCAGGGTTATTTATGATCACTAGAAGGACTATAGTGTTTGAGTGGAGTCCATTAGATTATGAGGAAGTAAGTTTCTTCAGATAGATAGACACTAGACAAGATGCACTAGACTGGACAGACAAACTTTCCCGAGTCTGATAACAACGCTAACAACAACCCCTTGTCGCAGATCTAAAAGAGCCCGAGTTGTGCAGTTGATCTTGGTTCAAAACCCAGTGGTATTTTATCAAAGTAGAAACCTCTAAAACCAAGCTTCAACCTGGACCTTCCTCCCACCCTCACATCTATGTTATCTAATATTTCTAATATTATCTACTTATTTGTTTACTTACACTATGTGTTGTTTATTTATTGTAAAAACAGGGGCAACATGCGTAAATATGGCACTTTGCTTGGACATAGAAGTAAATATTTCTCAACTCAACTTAAAAATAAACTCATGGCTACACTTCCATGTCCTTCAGGAGAGATACTCTCACAGAAACATCTACAGTATGTTCCCTTGTCTTGGACATGCTATGTGTGTGTGTGTGTGGGGGGGGGTTCAGGATCAGGAGTAGCTTTTCAAGGAACGTGTGTCCGGGGGGCGGTGTGTGTTTGTGTGTGTGTGTGTGTTTGTGTGTGTGTGTGTGTGTGTGTCACCGGCCCCCTCCACAGGTGTGAGCTGTGAATGACACTGACCCGAAACTTGGGTTCCCAAAATAGAGGCTCACACTACGACTCAGGGGAGTGTGTGTGTTCTTTCGTATACTATATATACAAAAGTATGTGGACACACCTTCAAATGAGTGGATTCGGATATTTAGCCAGCTGCCTTTTGGCAGGGCAGGCCAGGCCAAGCCAGGCCAGGGTGAATATTTGTGAAGCCTCCTGTCCATAGAAGGCCAGCTAAGTGGATGATATCCTCCAACCTGCTACATCGCCTCAGACCGCTCCCACACACTCTCTCTCTCTCTAACACACACTCCCTCAGCCCAGAGCTTTGACCAGAGGAATTTAGATGTTTTAATTAGTGGTGATAAGCAGAGACAAGTAGAGCATTGAGAAGCTTTGACACAGAGCAACATCCACTATCACAAACCGATAACAACCACACTCACTCAGAAACTACTTACCACCTCTCTTCCTCTACTCACCCTGTCTGCCTAGTCCTCCCAACTCAGGCTTTACCCAGCAAACTTGACCCCATTGGCCCAATGTGGGTATTTGGTGGGCAAGGTTGGCATGGGCTAGCCCACATCAAGCCCACACCAGCCCGACACGGGCTAGCCCACACCAAACCCAATACAGGGTAGCCCACACAGTTTCTCTTGTAAAAATTACATGTATGATAGTAACAACTTGTTGGTTGTATTTCTGATACACTGTATCTCTTTCCCTAAATACCTTTAAGGCTTGAAAATTATGGAATTCATTGCATTGAATTAAATAAATTATAAATCAATACATTCCTATTAAATAGCAAAGGCGTATCGGCCCAATGTGGGCAGCCGACATGGGACCAATATTTTAGCTCGCAATGTGCCCACATTATGCCAATGTGGACATGTTTGCTGGGTACTTACTGCCTCTCACGAGCCTCTGGTTAACAGGTCAGACTCCAAACCACTCTCTTCTTCTGTTCTCACAGCCTTCTCCACTCCCTCCCTCCTTCTACTCCTCCACCGAGTGACAGTGGTCAGGTTACACATATACAGTACACAGTGTCCGACAGGTCAAGGTCTGGGCAAGTGTGTGTGCGTTTGAGAGAGCTCACGGGGGGGGAACCGCCTGAGACTTTGTCCGACCTTGAACTGAAATTGTCTCTCTAAGGAGGTCTAGTCACGTAGAAGGTACTCACACGTGCGTGCCCACACACACATATGCACACAGGCATGCACACAACACACACACACTAGTCACATAGTGGGCTGCAGAGCGAGACGGGAGGTTACTAAGTGTTCCTCTGTAAGACTTTCTGCAGGAGAGGAGTTTAGCGGATGAAGCTGCTATTGTTCATTTTAGGACATGGAGTGATAACAGCCAGGTCACCGTTCTGACATGAGACTGTGATAGTTTGTTTAGTGCTAAAGACTGTCCAAGGTATTCTACGTGTGAGAGCATCAACTACTGTACGCCACCAACAACTCCTCACTGCTCCAAAGTAGCTACAGTGGGGCAAAAAAGTATTTAGTCAGCCACCAATTGTGCAAGTTCTCCCACTTAAAAAGATGAGAGAGGCCTGTAATTGTCATCATAGGTACACTTCAACTATGACAGACAAAATGAGAAAAAAAAATCACCATAATTTGCAAAGAAATTCATTAAAAATCCTACAATGTGATTTTCTGGATGTTATTTCGGATTTTGTCTGTCATAGTTGAAGTGTACCTATGATGAAAATGACATGTCTCTCTCATCTTTTTAAGTGGGAGAACTTGCACAATTGGTGGCTGACTAAATACTTTTTTGCCCCACTGCATATGTGACAGGGACTTTAGTGAAGAGGAGTAAAAACACGCTCCAAAAACCTCATAGCGTGCTCACAGACACACTCATTGTGTCAATGTGTGTTCACCAAAGTTACTGTGGGATTTATTTATTTTATACCCCCTTTTCTCCCCAATTACGTGATATCCCATTGTAAACTTGTCTCATCGCTGCAACTCTGGTGGTGTTGAGAGACGTTTCTAAATCAAATCAAATCAAATCAAATCAAATCAAATCAAATCAAATCAAATTCTAAACAGGCAATAAAGGGGGAGGATAAAGAGACAAAACATTGGAGACGTACAGACTTATCAGAGGTCTGAACAATCTTCATACGCCAACAGGAGACCATGTGCTGGCCAAGACATAGCTTATCATTGGCAGAGGCACGGTCAAGTCCCTGTTTCCATGAAAAAACTATGTATTTAATTTACATTTCAACAACAGCTGGCTAAATGTGTATTATGTGTACGTCTTTGTGCAGGTTGCAACTCCCCAATGTGCTCGGGAGAGGAGAAGGTCAAGTCATGCGTCCTCCAGAACATGACCTGCCACGCTGTGATTCTTAACACCTGCTTGCTTAACCTGGAAGCCAGCTGCACCAATGTCTCGGAGCAAACTGACAACTGAAATGAGTCTGCAGGCGCCCGACCCGCTACAAGGAATCGCTAGAGCGCGATGAGCCAAGTAAAGCCCCCCGGCCAAACCCTCCCCTAACCCGGACGACGCTGGGCCAATTATGCACCGCCCTATCGGACTCCCGGTCGTGACACAGCATGGGATCAAACCCCAGGCTGTAGTGACGCCTCAACACTGCGATTGCAGTACCTTAGACACCTGCACCACACGGGAGGCCCCAAACTTATGTTTTAACAATGCTCATGAGAACACAGAGATTATTTATGCAGTTGGAGTAACCAATGCAAAAATGTGTTGCATGTGATGGGTAAGTATTCCAAACTATTTTTAGGTGAAGTTCAAGTTCTGTAGATAAAGTCTAAAACCTAGTCATTATACATACTTTGGTCCTGGCCTTGCTGTGTTGACTAGTTGACTAGTGCTGCAGGCAGATTGTTTGACAGGAGAGGAAGACAGCATTTCTTTTATAGTTGAAAGTACAGACGGCCTCTCTCTGTGTCCCTGACTGCACCTGCGCTGTTAAAGCCAGACACACACCGTTCCGTCTTGTCCACACCTCTGACAGATCAGTGACCTTGTTTTAAGCCTGTGGCAGGGTGTGTGCATGTGTGTTCATGCCTGTGTGTGCATGTGTTGCTCACTAAAGAGCTTGTCGGAAGATTTTACGACCTTGTTTACCTTTTGAAGGAATTTTGTCACAACACCTGAGATGGAAGAATGGGTTGGAGGGGCAGACAGGGAGGGAGGGGTGTATGAAAGGGTAGAAAGAGAGAGTGGTGGACACCTGCACTCATCTGCAAGAATGCTAGTTTTCACCAGACCCTCTACAGGCTTAACCCTTAATGCCGAGGGGAGGTATGTGTGTGAGAGAGAGCGAGAGAGCGCGAGAGAGAGAGAGAGAGAGAGAGAGAAAGAGAGAGAGAGAGAGAGAGAAAGAAAGAGAAGACATGTATTGCCTGGGGACGTATAGAAGGAGGAACACTTAGCTGACTCTCACACAGTACTTTCATCATCAAAGGCACTGCAATACAACCTACCCAATACACACACACACACACACACACACACACGTCCCGAAGCAACAGATGCCTTTGTGACATACAGATATAGAGTACCAGTCAAAAGTTTGGACACACTTACTCATTCAAGGGTTTTTCTTTATTTGTACTATTTTCTACATAATAGAATAATAGTGAAGGCATCAAAACTATGAAATAACACATGAAATCCTGTAGTAACCAAAACAAATGTTAAACAAATCAAAACATATTTTACATTTAAGATTCTTCAAAGTAGCCAACCTTTGCCTTGATGACAGCTTTGCACACACTTGGCATTCTCTCAAACAGCTTCACCTGGAATGCTTTTCCAACAGTCTTGAAGGAGTTCCCATATATGCTGAGCACTTGTTGGCTGCTTTTCCTTCACTCTGCAGTCCAACTCATCCCAAACCATCTCAGTTGGGTTGAGGTCAGGTGATTGTGGAGGCCAGGTCATCTGATGCAGCACTCCATTACTCTCCTTCTTGGTCAAATATCCCTTACACAGCCTGGAGGTGTGTTGGGTCATTGTCCTGTTGAAAAACAAATTATAGTCCCATTAAGTGCAAACCAGATGGGATGGCGTATTGCTGCAGAATGCTGTGGTAAACATGCTGGTTAAGTGTGCCTTGAATTAAAAATAAATCACTGACAGCATCACCAGCAAAGCACCCCTACACCATCACACCTCCTCCTCCATGCTTCACGGTGGGAACCACACATGCAGAAATCATCTGATTACCTACTCTGCGTCTCACAAAGACACGGTGGTTGGAATAAAACATCTCAAATTTGGACTCGTCAGACCAAAGGACAGATGTCCACCGGTCTAATGTCCATTGCTTGTGTTTCTTGACCCCAGTCCTTCTTCTTATTGATGTCCTTTAGTAGTGGTTTCTTTGCAGCAATTCGACCATGAAGGCCTGATTCATGCAGTCTCCTTAGAACAGTTGCTGTTGAGATGTATTACTTGAACTCTGTGAAGCATTTATATGGGCTGCAATTTCTGAGGCTAGTAACTCTAATGAACGTATCCCCTGCAGCAGAGGTAACTCTGGGTCTTCCTTTCCTGTGGCGGTCCTCATGAGAGCCAGTTTCATCATAGCGCTTGATGGGACTGCACTTGAAGAAACTTCAAAAGTTCTTGAAATGTTTCATATTGACTGACCTTCATGTCTTAAAGTAATGATGGACTGTGATTTCTCTTTGTGTAGTTGAGCTGTTCTTGCCATAATTTGGACTTATCTTTTACCAAATAGGGCTATCTTCTGTATACCATCCCTACCTTGTCACAACACAACTGATTGGCTCAAACGCATTAAGAAGGAAAGAAATTCCACAAATTAACTTTTAACAAGGCACACCTGATAATTGAAATGCATCCTCATGAACCTGGTTGAGATAATGTCAAGAGTGTGCAAAGCTGTCATCAAGGCAAAGGGTGGCTTTGAAGAATCTCAAATATAAAATATATATTTTTTGGTTACTACAGGATTGGATATATGTTATTTTATAATTTTGATGTCTTCACTATTATTCCACAATGTAGAAAACATTAAAATATAGACAAACCCTGGAATGAGCAGGTGTGTCCAAACTGTTGATTGGTACTCTATGTACACCGATCTACACATTAAGACACACCCACCATTTCTTTGTCCATATTTGTCTTCCTCTCTGATCCTGTATTTGAAGAAGTAAACAGAAACCCTCCTGTCCTTCCGTCCCTCGCTCCATCTTTCCTCTTTCAGTATTACCATTAGTCTTTGCACGCTGATGCCAGCTTGCTGTGGGGTGGCAATAAATCATCTTAGCCAATGCAGGACCATTCACAGTACCACGTACATCCCCCCCCCACTGTACCACACACACACACACACACACACACACACACACACACACACACACACACACACACACACACACACACACACACACACACACACACACACACACACACACACACACACACACACACACACACCCTTGACTGTACCCTCCCAGTTGTAGCCCATTAGATATGGCGTGTCTCTCTAAACATTTAGATGTTTTAGATTTATTGGGGAAGCCGTCTACTCACTGCAAGTCTAGCATGATGTCTTTTATTGGACGATAAGTGTGAGGTATCCCGTTTCACAGACACACAAATGTGTATGCACGCACGCAAATACACACACACACATGCAAACACACAAATACGCACACGTACACACACACACATTTTCTCCCATAATCTCATGATATCTTCCACAGCATAGACAAACAGTTAAGCCAGCTGTGCTCCATGCCTCGACAGCTCTATCCCATAGGGTGTGTGTGTAAGTGTGTTGTGTGTGCTAATCATTTTCAGCTTGTGTACTTGGTGGTGGGAAGAATATGTCTCTGTGCTCATTATCTTTAGTGCAGGTGCACTTTCTCCTCCACATCTGAATTCTCTGACACACATCCATAGATGAATGCCAATGGGAGAATATCTCTGCTGAAATTGAAGTTATCAGATTTCTATCCACAGTAACTCATGACTTCCTCTCTTTCTCTCTCCTTTGCTATGTGCAGGGAAGGCGGTCTCTCTGTCCAGAGTAACTCTATCTGTGACTTTATCTGTGTGTCTGATGGTATCGTTACAGGTTGTGTTGTCCAGCCTGCTCCTGTGGTCAATAATGGGGATTAAACCTGATCACGACAACAGATAGCATCTTTACTCACATCTCTAATTCACTCACAGATTGTCTCAATCGTCAGATATGGTCAGTGTGTGCCTGTGTAATATTTGACTTGCTGCCAGTAAGGAATGGATCACTCATTTGCAGTTAAAATCTGCTAGGGTTTTTGAATAAAGATAAGCTGAAAGCTGGGTTAGTTGGTTTACTACAGGGAGAAGACTAATAGGGAACTGCATTAGAGTCCAAACCTCCCAATGCTCTTGTCTTCTACTCTCCTGAAACACTCCTCTTTGGACAAAACACAGACCTTAAAGCACCAGCTACAACTATAACTGGCCGTTCCAGCAATTGGTTGCCTTTTGAGTAGTGTAACTTGTAGGATTAAAACAAATGCTTCTAATTTTAACATTCTGTCATGAAGATCACATGTTCAACTTAATTAAAAATGTTTTCCCATTTCAAGAGGTTGAATAAAAAAAAAAAGACTATACTAAGCGCCTATTATTAAGGTAACCGTAACAGAGTTGATCATTTAATCTTAAATCAGCCATAAATCCCCTTGTGAGAGGGGCAATTGAATGCTAGCTTCACAAACCAAATGCAATTCGTAAAACATTTCTGTCCTGTCTATCTATGGGTAACAGTTTTCCACCACAAAACACCAGAAAATGGCCAAATACTAAATAAATACAAAACAAAGGAAATAAAGGTCAGAACGTGACAGTACCCCCCCCCCCCCCCCCCCCCCCCCAAAGGTGCGGACCCCGGCCGCAAAACCTTGACCTATAGGGGAGGGTCTGGGTGGGCGTCTGTCCGCGGCCGTGACAGAATCACCCACCACAACAGGACCAAGCGGCGTGGTACCGGGCAACAGCAACAGCGGCGCAAAGAGGAATGGACATGGGACGATGTATTGGACGGCAAGGGTTGCTACACCTGGGAGGAGATCCTGGCGGGAAAGGATCGCCTTCCATGGGAACAGGTGGAGGCAGCTAGAAGAGCAGAGGCAGTCGGAGAGAGGAGCCGGCGATATGAGGGAACACGGCTGGCAAGGAAGCCCGAGAGGCAGCCCCAAAAATGTCTTGGGGGGGGGGCACACAGGAGGTGTGGCGAAGCCAGGTAGGAGACCTGCGCCAACTTCCTGTGCTTACCGGGGGGCTGGAGAGACCCGGCAGGCACCTTGTTATACTTTATTTCCTTTGTTTTGTATTTATTTAGTATGGTCAGGACGTGAGTTGGGTGGGCAGTCTATGTTTGTTTTTCTATGTTTTGGGGCATTTCTATGTTTCGGCCTAGTATGGTTCTCAATCAGAGGCAGGTGTCATTAGTTGTCTCTGATTGAGAATCATACTTAGGTAGCCTGGGTTGCACTGTTTGTTTGTGGGTGATTGTCTATGTTAGTGGCTTGTGTCAGCACAGGTCTCATTTTGTAGCTTCACGGTCGAATTTGGTTTATTGTTTTTGTTATTCTTTTGTTTAGTGTTCAGTCTTTCTTTATTAAAGATTTACCATGGACACTTACCACACCGCATATTGGTCCTCTGATCCTTTTCGCCTCTCCTCTTCAGATGAAGAGGAGGACGGCCGTGACATTTATAGAATTTTCCATGTGGTCTATATTAAAGGACACCTAATTTAATATAACAGACTTGCAAAACTCCACATGAACAATTTTGACTTAAAATATCAAAGGGACGCAAAAGGCACTCATTTCGTGGAACAACCCAACTGTTACACACACACACATACACACATGCACACACGTGCACAGAGAGCAAGTAAGAGCATCACTCTCCCATCACTATCCCCTTCATGCCCCCCCCCCCCTCCCCTCTCTCTCCTGAAGTGGGAGTGTGAGAAACAGGCAGGTGGATTATCATCAACAGCTCCTCCATCCAGCATCACCCCTAAGAGAGCATGGGACCACAACCGGTGTGTGTGTGTCTCACACCTCATCCATTTCTTCCTGAGCCAGACGTCAGCACATTAGCACCAGAGCTTATATATAGAGAGAGAGAGAAAGATGGAGAGAGTGAGTGACAGAGATAGTGAGAGAGAGGGAGAGAGTGACAGAGAGAGAGAGAGAGAGAGAGAGAGAGAGAGAGAGAGATAGAGGGAGAGTGAGAGTGACAGAGATAGAGGGAGGGAAAGAGATGGTGACAGATAGCGAGAGAGAGGGACAGAGGGAGAGAGTGACAGAGATAGAGAGGGAGGGAAAGAGAGAGTGACAAATAGCGAGAGAGAGGGAAAGAGAGAGTAACAGATAGCGAGAGAGAGTGAAAGAGGGCGAGAGTGAGAGATAGATAGAGAGAGAGGGAAAGAGGGAGAGTGACAGAGATAGAGAAAGGGAAGTTGTATAGTACGGTGAGAAAGTGACTACCTTTTCCGCTTTACTTCAGAGTCCAGTGCCATACTGATTTGAGTGGGCTTTAAGATGATCATGCATCAAAATGCGGATGTGAAAGATACAGCCACAAATGAAATGATGGCAGTAGCACCCTTGATTAAAGATGAGCAAAAATAAGACCATTCCTCCATAAGTGCAAACCAAAGCATATCAAGGATCTGGAAATACGCAGTTTAACGTACAGTTGAAGTCGGAAATTTACATACACTTAGGTTGGAGTCATTTAAACCAGTTTTTCAACCACTCCAAACATGTCTTGTTAACAAATTATAGTTTTGGCAAATCAGTTAGGACATCTACTTTGTGCTTGACACAAGTACTTTTTCCAACAATTGTTTACAGACAGATTATTTCACTTATAATTCACTATATCACAATTCCAGTGGGTCAGAAGTTTACACACACTAAGTTGACTGTGCCTTTTTAAACAGTTTGGAAAATTCCAAAAAATGATGTCATGGCTTTAGAGGCTTCTGATAGGCTAATTGACATAATTTGAGTCAATTGGAGGTGCACCTGTGGATGTATTTCAAGGCCTACCTTCAAACTCAGTGCCTCTTTGCTTGACATCATGGGAAAATCACAAGGAATCAACCAAGACCTCAGAAAAAAATCGTAGACCTCCACAAGTGGTTAATCCTTGGGAGCAATTTCCAAATGCCTGAAGGCACCACGTCCATCTGTACAAACAATAGTACACAAGTAGAAACACCATGGGATCACGCAGCTGTCTTACCGCTCAGGAAAGAGACGTGTTCTGTCTCCTAGAGATGAACGTACTTTGGTGCAAAAAGTGCAAATCAATCCCAGAACAACAGCAAGGGACCGTGTGAAGATGCTGGAGGAAACAGGTACACAAATATCTATGTCCACAGTAAAACGAGTCCTATATCGACATAACCTGAAAGGCCGCTCAGCAAGGAAGAAGCCACTGCTCCAAAACCGCCAAAAAAAAGCCAGACTACGGTTTGCAACTGCACATGGGGACAAAGATCGTACTTTTTGAAGAAATGTCCTCTGGTCTGAGGAAACAAAAATAGAACTGTTTGGCCATAATGACCATCGTTATTTTTGGAGGAAAAAGGGGGAGGCTTGCAAGCCGAAGAACACCATCCCAACCGTGAAGCACGGGGTGGCAGCATCATGTTGTGGGGGTGCTTTGCTGCAGGAGGGACTAATGACATCATGAGGATTGAAAATGATGTGGATATATTGAAGTAACATCTCAAGACATCAGTCAGGAAGTTAAAGCTTGGTCGCAAATGGGTCTTCCAAATGGACAATGACCCCAAGAATACTTCCAAAGTTGTGGCACAATGGCTTAAGGACAACAAAGTCAAGGTATTAGAGTGGCCATCACAAAGCTCTGATCTCAATCCTATAGAAAATGTGTGGGCAGAACTGAGAAAGCGTGGGTGAGCAAGGATCCTACAAACCTGACTCAGTTACACCAGCTTTGTCAGGAGGAATGGGCCAAAATTCACCCAACTTATTTTGGGAAGCTTGTGGAAGGCTACCCGAAACGTTTGACCCAAGTTAAGCAATTTAAAGGCAATGCTACCAAATACTAATTGAGTGTATGTAAACTTCTGACCCACTGGGAATGCGATGAAAGAAATAAAAGCCAAAATAAATAATTTTCTCTACTATTATTCGGACATTTCACATTCTTAAAATAAAGTGGTGATCCTAACTGACCCAAGACAGGGAATTTTTACTGGGATTGAATGTCAGGAATTGTGAAAAACTGAGTTTAAATGTATTTGGCTAAGGTGTATGTAAACCTCCGACTTCAACTGTATCTATCTGAAGTGACCGTGTTTTTATGCATTTGATGATATAATCTTGAAGCCCATTCGAAACAGGATGGGACTGGATACAGAAGTAAGGCAGAAAAGGCGGTCACTTTCCCACTGTATTAAGTAGTAAGACACAAGAGGCATTTGGAAACGATTTAGACCCCTTCACTTTTTCTTACATTACAAACTTATTTGCAAATAATATATAAATATATTATATATATAAATATATACTCCTGCCCTGTCTTGGCTGTGTGCTTAGGGTCATTGTCCTGTTGGAAGGTGAACCTTCGCCCTCGTCTGAGGTCCTGAGTGCTCTGGAGCAGGTTTTCATCAAGGATCTCTCTGTACTTTGCTCCCTTCATCTTTCCCTCGATCCTGACTAGGCTCCCAGTCCCTGCTGCTGAAAAACATCCACCATGCTTCACTGTAGGGATGGTGCCATGTTTCCTCCAGACATGACAGGCCAAGGAGTTCAATCTTGGTTTCATCAGACTAGAGAATCTTTTTTTTTCATGGTTTGAGTAAATTCCGGCAAATTCCAAGCAGGCTATCATGCACCATTTACTGAGGAGTGGCTTCCGTCTTGTCACTCTACCATAAAGGCCTGATTGGTGGAGTGCTGCAGAGATGGTTGTCCTTCTGGAAGGTTCTCCCATCTCCACAGAGGAACTCTGGAGCGCTGTCAGAGTGAACATCGGGTTCTTGGTTCCCTTTCTGACCAAGACCCTTCTTTCCCGATTGCTCAGGTTGGCCGGGCAGCCAGCTCTAGGAAGAGTCTTGGTAGTTCCAAACTTTTTACATTTAAGAATGATGGAGGCCACTTTCTTCTTGGGGACCTTCAATGCTGCAGAAATGTTTTGGTACCCTTCCACAGATCTGTGCTTTGACACAATCCTGTCTCGGCGCTCTACGGACAATTCCTTCGACCTCATGGCTTGGTTTTTGCTGTTAACTGTGGGACCTTATAAAGACATGTGTGTGCCTTTCTAAATCATGTCCAACCAAACCAATTGAATTTACCACAGGTGGACTCCAATCAAGTTGTAGAAACATCTCAAGGATGATCAATGGAAACAGGATGCACCTGAACTCAATTTTGAGTCTCATAGCAAAGGGTCTGAATAGTTATGTAAATATGGTATTTATGTTTTTTTATAAATTTGCAAAAATGTCTAAAAACCTGTTTTCACTTTGTCATTGTGGGGTATTGTGTGTAGATTGGTGAGGGGAAAACACAATTTGATCAATTTTAGAATAAGGCTGTAACGTAACAAAATGTAGATAAAGGAAGTGGTCTGAAGACTTTACAAATTCATTGATCTCACAGTTAAATGACGTTGTTCAGCCAGGTGTGCTAGAGAGAGGAACAGCTTCTGTAGACGAAACACCATACATCAGGCACACTGTCAGCTACCATTACCAGTGCTGTCTATTAGTCTTTGTGTTCATCATTAGTACTGCTGTCCAGTAGTCTTTGTGTTCATCATTACTACTGCTGTCCAGTAGTCTTTGTGTTCATCATTACCACTGCTGTCCAGTAGTCTTTGTGTTGATCATTACCACTGCTGTCCAGTAGTCTTTGTGTTCATCATTACCACTGCTGTCCAGTAGTAGTTGTGTTCATCATTACCACTGCTGTCCAGTAGTCTTTGTGTTCATCATTACTATTGCTGTCCAGTAGTCTTTGTGTTCATCATTACCACTGCTGTCCAGTAGTCTTTGTGTTCATCATTACCACTGCTGTCCAGTAGTCTTTGTGTTTATCATTACTATTGTCCAGTAGTCTTTGTGTTCATCATTATTACTGCTGTCCAGTAGTCTTTGTGTTCATCATTACTATTGTCCAGTAGTCTTTGTGTTCATCATTACTATTGTCCAGTAGTCTTTGTGTTCATCATTACCACTGCTGTCCAGTAGTCTTTGTGTTCATCATTACTACTGCTGTCCAGTAGTCTTTGTGTTCATCATTACTATTGTCCAGTAGTCTTTGTGTTTATCATTACTACTGCTGCACAGTAGTCTTTGTGTTCATCATTACCACTGCTGTCCAGTAGTATTTGTGTTCATCATTACCACTGCTGTCCAGTAGTATTTGTGTTCATCATTACCACTGCTGTCCAGTAGTCTTTGTGTTCATCATTACTACTGCTGTCCAGTAGTCTTTGTGTTCATCATTACTATTGTCCAGTAGTCTTTGTTTATCATTACTACTGCTGTCCAGTAGTCTTTGTGTTCATCATTACCACTGCTGTCCAGTAGTCTTTGTGTTCATCATTACCACTGCTGTCCAGTAGTATTTGTGTTCATCATTACCACTGCTGTCCAGTAGTCTTTGTGTTCATCATTACCACTGCTGTCCAGTAGTCTTTGTGTTCATCAATACTATTGTCCAGTAGTCTTTGGGTTCATCATTACCACTGCTGTCCAGTAGTCTTTGTGTTCATCATTACTATTGTCCAGTAGTCTTTGGGTTCATCATTACCACTGCTGTCCAGTAGTCTTTGTGTTCATCATTACTATTGTCTAGTAGTCGTTGTGTTCATCATTACCACTGCTGTCCAGTAGTCTTTGTGTTCATCATTACCACTGCTGTCCAGTAGTCTTTGTGTTCATCATTACTACTGCTGTCCAGTAGTATTTGTGTTCATCATTACCACTGCTGTCCAGTAGTCTTTGTGTTCATCATTACTACTTCTGTCCAGTAGTCTTTGTGTTCATCATTACTACTGCTGTCCAGTAGTCTTTGTGTTCATCATTACCACTGCTGTCCAGTAGTCTTTGTGTTCATCATTACTACTGCTGTCCAGTAGTCTTTGTGTTCATCATTATTACTGCTCTCCAGTAGTATTTGTGTTCATCATTACCACTGCTGTCCAGTAGTCTTTGTGTTCATCATTACCACTACTGTCCAGTAGTCTTTGTGTTCATCATTACTACTGCTGTCTAGTAGTCTTTGTGTTCATCATTACTATTGTCCAGTAATCTTTGTGTTCATCATTACTGTTGTCCAGTAGTCTTTGTGTTCATCATTACCACTGCTGTCCAGTAGTCTCTGTGTTCATCATTACTACTGCTGTCCAGTAGTATTTGTGTTCATCATTACCACTGCTGTCCAGTAGTCTTTGTGTTCATCATTACCACTGCTTTCCAGTATTCTTTGTGTTCATCATTACTATTGTCCAGTAGTCTTTGTGTTCATCATTACTATTGTCCAGTAGTCTTTGTGTTCATCATTACTATTGTCCAGTAGTCTTTGTGTTCATCATTACCACTGCTGTCCAGTAGTCTTTGTGTTCATCATTACTATTGTCCAGTAGTCTTTGTGTTCATCATTACTATTGTCCAGTAGTCTTTGTGTTCATCATTATTACTGCTCTCCAGTAGTATTTGTGTTCATCATTACCACTGCTGTCCAGTAGTCTTTGTGTTCATCATTACCACTACTGTCCAGTAGTCTTTGTGTTCATCATTACTATTGTCCAGTAATCTTTGTGTTCATCATTACCACTACTGTCCAGTAGTCTTTGTGTTCATCATTACTATTGTCCAGTAGTCTTTGTGTTCATCATTACTATTGTCCAGTAGTCTTTGTGTTCATCATTACCACTACTGTCCAGTAGGCTTTGTGTTCATCATTACTACTGCTGTCTAGTAGTCTTTGTGTTCATCATTACTATTGTCCAGTAATCTTTGTGTTCATCATTACTGTTGTCCAGTAGTCTTTGTGTTCATCATTACCACTGCTGTCCAGTAGTCTCTTTGTTCATCATTACTACTGCTGTCCAGTAGTCTTTGTGTTCATCATTACTATTGTCCAGTAGTCTTTGTGTTCATCATTACCACTGCTGTCCAGTATTCTTTGTGTTCATCATTACTATTGTCCAGTAGTCTTTGTGTTCATCATTACTATTGTCCAGTAGTCTTTGTGTTCATCATTACCACTGCTGTCCAGTAGTCTTTGTGTTCATCATTACTATTGTCCAGTAGTCTTTGTGTTCATCGTTACTATTGTCCAGTAGTCTTTGTGTTCATCATTACCACTGCTGTCCAGTAGTCTTTGTGTTCATCATTACTATTGTCCAGTAGTATTTGTGTTCATCATTACCACTGCTGTCCAGTAGTCTTTGTGTTCATCATTACCACTGCTGTCCAGTAGTCTTTGTGTTCATCAATACTATTGTCCAGTAGTCTTTGGGTTCATCATTACCACTGCTGTCCAGTAGTCTTTGTGTTCATCATTACTATTGTCCAGTAGTCTTTGGGTTCATCATTACCACTGCTGTCCAGTAGTCTTTGTGTTCATCATTACTATTGTCTAGTAGTCGTTGTGTTCATCATTACCACTGCTGTCCAGTAGTCTTTGTGTTCATCATTACCACTGCTGTCCAGTAGTCTTTGTGTTCATCATTACTACTGCTGTCCAGTAGTATTTGTGTTCATCATTACCACTGCTGTCCAGTAGTCTTTGTGTTCATCATTACTACTTCTGTCCAGTAGTCTTTGTGTTCATCATTACTACTGCTGTCCAGTAGTCTTTGTGTTCATCATTACCACTGCTGTCCAGTAGTCTTTGTGTTCATCATTACTACTGCTGTCCAGTAGTCTTTGTGTTCATCATTATTACTGCTCTCCAGTAGTATTTGTGTTCATCATTACCACTGCTGTCCAGTAGTCTTTGTGTTCATCATTACCACTACTGTCCAGTAGTCTTTGTGTTCATCATTACTACTGCTGTCTAGTAGTCTTTGTGTTCATCATTACTATTGTCCAGTAATCTTTGTGTTCATCATTACTGTTGTCCAGTAGTCTTTGTGTTCATCATTACCACTGCTGTCCAGTAGTCTCTGTGTTCATCATTACTACTGCTGTCCAGTAGTATTTGTGTTCATCATTACCACTGCTGTCCAGTAGTCTTTGTGTTCATCATTACCACTGCTTTCCAGTATTCTTTGTGTTCATCATTACTATTGTCCAGTAGTCTTTGTGTTCATCATTACTATTGTCCAGTAGTCTTTGTGTTCATCATTACTATTGTCCAGTAGTCTTTGTGTTCATCATTACCACTGCTGTCCAGTAGTCTTTGTGTTCATCATTACTATTGTCCAGTAGTCTTTGTGTTCATCATTACTATTGTCCAGTAGTCTTTGTGTTCATCATTATTACTGCTCTCCAGTAGTATTTGTGTTCATCATTACCACTGCTGTCCAGTAGTCTTTGTGTTCATCATTACCACTACTGTCCAGTAGTCTTTGTGTTCATCATTACTATTGTCCAGTAATCTTTGTGTTCATCATTACCACTACTGTCCAGTAGTCTTTGTGTTCATCATTACTATTGTCCAGTAGTCTTTGTGTTCATCATTACTATTGTCCAGTAGTCTTTGTGTTCATCATTACCACTACTGTCCAGTAGGCTTTGTGTTCATCATTACTACTGCTGTCTAGTAGTCTTTGTGTTCATCATTACTATTGTCCAGTAATCTTTGTGTTCATCATTACTGTTGTCCAGTAGTCTTTGTGTTCATCATTACCACTGCTGTCCAGTAGTCTCTTTGTTCATCATTACTACTGCTGTCCAGTAGTCTTTGTGTTCATCATTACTATTGTCCAGTAGTCTTTGTGTTCATCATTACCACTGCTGTCCAGTATTCTTTGTGTTCATCATTACTATTGTCCAGTAGTCTTTGTGTTCATCATTACTATTGTCCAGTAGTCTTTGTGTTCATCATTACCACTGCTGTCCAGTAGTCTTTGTGTTCATCATTACTATTGTCCAGTAGTCTTTGTGTTCATCGTTACTATTGTCCAGTAGTCTTTGTGTTCATCATTACCACTGCTGTCCAGTAGTCTTTGTGTTCATCATTACTATTGTCCAGTAGTCTTTGTGTTCATCATTACCACTGCTGTCCAGTAGTCTTTGTGTTCATCATTACTATTGTCCAGTAGTCTTTGTGTTCATCATTACCACTGCTGTCCAGTAGTCTTTGTGTTCATCATTACTATTGCTGTCCAGTAGTCTTTGTTTTCATAGTTTACATACCAAATACACTCATGTCAGATGAGAGGCAAAACGTTAATTTGATTTCAAACTAGTTACAAAGACACGCACACCCACAGACCAACATGGCTTAGCTCCAGACTAAATAGTTTATATTAGGATAGGCTGGGAAATGGTGTCAGAGAGACTGTATCCCCCCACACACACCCAGTCAGGCTCTCATGAGGAGCATCACCAGAGGCACGGGTGAGCCATCTACACCACAGACAGGAAGATATATGCAGGGCCAAACACACACAGTGAGAAACAGATAGACACACACACACAGACGGTTCATTATAACTTGCTGTTTGAACAGGTGTCTGACAAGAGACAGTGTTGTGTGTGTGTGAGTGAGATGAGTCAGTGAGACATCACTCTCCACCTGAACCTGTGAAAGCCGATTCTTTCTAAAGCTGCTTGTCCAAAACATCACTGTCTTAGCTAACCGGAGGACACCATGCTTTAGGCTACTTCTCCTCGCTCTGTTCAAATGACTAAGACAACACACGCACTAAAGGACCTAACAAGGGGAAATACTGGGAGAGATCACTTTCTAACATTTAAATGCTAATGGCTTTATTTTATTATCAGCATCCAGGAAGTACATTCCCCTGCCATGTGCTTTACAAAGACAACGGAGACACAGTTGAAGTTCACATACACCTTTGCCAAATACATTTAAACTCAGCTGTTCACAAATCCTGACATTTAATCCTAGTAAAAATGTCCTGTTTGAGGTCAGTTAGGATAACCACTTTATTTTAAGAATGTGAAATGTCAGCATAATAGTTGAGAGAATGATTTATTTCAGCTTTTATTTCTTTCATCACATTCCCAGTGGGTCAGAATTTTACATACACTCAATTAGTATTTGGTAGCGTTGTCTTTAAATTGTTTATCTTGGGTCAAACGTTTTTGGTAGCCTTCCACAAGCTTCCCACAATAAGTTGGGTGAATTTTGGCCCATTCCTCCTGACAGAACTGGTGTAACTGAGTCAGGTTTGTAGGCCTCCTTGCTCACGCACGCTTTTTCAGTTCTGCCCACAAATCTTCTATAGGATTGAGGTCAGAGATTTGTGATGGTCACTCCAATACCTTGACTTTGTTGTCCTTAAGCCATTTTGCCACAACTTTGGTAGTATGCTTGGGGTCATTGTCCATTTGGAAGACCCATTTGCGACCAAGCTTTAAGCTTTAACTTCCTGTCTGATGTCTTGAGATGTTGCTTCAATATATCCAGATAATTTTCCATCCTCTTGATGCCACCTATTTTGGGGAGTTCACCAGGCCCTTCTGCAGCAGTTCTTCAGCTTGCAAGCCTCCACCCTTTGTCCTCCAAACATAACGATGGTCATTATGGAAGCTAATCATAGAGCTACACTATATATATACAGAGGTATGTGGACACCCCTTCAAATGAATGGATTTGGCTATTTCAGCCACACCCATTGCTGACAGGTGTATATAATTGAGCATACAGCCATGCGATCTCCATAGACAAACATTGACAGTAGAATGGCCTGTACTGAAGAGCTCAGTGACTTTCAACGTGGCACCATCATAGGATGTCACCTTTCCAACAAGTCAGTTCGTCAACTTTTTGCCCTGATAGAGCTGCCCCAGTTAACTGTAAGTGCAGTTATTGTGAAGCGGTAATGTCTAGGAGCAACAACGGCTCATCTGCGAATTGGTAGGCCACACAAGCTCACAGAACGAGACCACCGTGTGCTGAAGTGTGTAAAAATCTTCTGTCCTCGGTTACAACACTCACTTACTGAGTTCCAAACTGCCTCTGGAAGCAATGCCAGCACTATAACTGTTAGTCGGGAGCTTCATGAAATGGGTTTCCATGGCCGAGCAGTCGCACACAAGTGTAAGATCACCATGTGCAATGCCAACCGTCAGCTTAAATGGTGTAAAGTTCTCTACCAATGGGCTCTGGAGCAGTGGAAACACGTCCTCTGGAGTGATTATTCACGCTTTATCATCTGGAAGTCTGACGGACAAATCTGGGTTTGGCGGATGCCAGAACGCTACCTGCCCAAATGCATAGTGCCAACTGTAAAGGTTGGTGGAGGAAGAATATTGGTCTGGGGCTGTTTTTCATGGTTCGAGCTAGGTCCCTTAGTTCCAGTGAAGGGAAATCTTTATGCTACAGCATACAACGACATTCTAAATGACTCTGTGCTTCCAACTTTGTGGCAACAGTTTGGGGAAGGCCCTTTCCTGTTTCAGCATGACAATGCCCCCATGCACAAAGCAAGGTCCATACAGATTTTTTTTTTGAGATTGGTGTGGAAGAACTTGACTGGCCTGCACAGAGCCCTGACCTCAACCCAATCTAATGCCTTTGGGATGAATTGGAACTCCGACAGCGAGCCAGGGCTAAAAACCCAACATCAGTGCCTGACCTCACCAATGCTCTTGTGGCTGAATGGAAGCAAGTCCCATTAGCAATGTTCTAACATCTAGTGGAAAACCTTTCCAGAAGAGTGGAGGCTGTTATAGCAGCAAAGGGGGGACCAACTCCATATTAATGGCCACAGTTTTGGAATGATATGTTCGACGAGCAGGTGTCCACATACTTTTAGTCATGTAGTGTATGTGTCTAAGGGTAACTTCTACCTGTTGTCTTTAGAACAGCTTATTAAACAAACATGGCATGTTCAGAAACCTTTAAATGGACAATTGGAAGTTTTGCATCATGAGCTCTTTCCTTCTTGACCCTTTAGTTAGTCAGGGCCAAACCCTAACATGAGTAGGGCTGGCACAATTATTGTATAATCATGTAACTGACAATTATGGACAGTAACCATGAACTAAAATAAAGTATTGTCCTAATACATTTATTTTAGGAGAAGGGAGGATTCAACTTTATATTCAAGTAGATATACAGTATGTACAGTACAATTTCAAATATTTCACTGAGTTACAGTTCATATCAGAAAATCATATCAGAAAATCAGGCAATTGAAATAAATAAATTAGGCCCTTTTCTATGGATTTCACAACTGGGCAGGGGTGCAGACATGAGTGGGCCTTGTAGGGCATAGGCCCACCCATTCCGGAGCCAGGCCCAGCCAAACAGATTAGTTTTCCCCATAAAAGGGCTTTATTACAGACAGAAATGCTCCTCAGCACGACTCCAAACCGACAGAAAATGTAAGTGTGTGTGGGTAGGTTATCCCATCCAAGAATTTGATCTACTCAAAACAAAAATATGTGCGATCTGGGAAAACAACATTTCCTTACATCAGTACCAATCAGAAGACAGGATGGAGTTTATTGGCCAATGAAATGGCAATTATTTCTAGAAGTCAATCATGTCGCTTTGGATCTAGAACAGTGGTGTCAGCCAACTAAAGGTTAGTTCTTTGTGTTCCAGAATCAATACAAAAATAACTCTCAATAGTTCCTCAGAATAGAGCTAACATACTTAACAAAATACTGGCAGAAATAAATTAAGTCTATTTCAGCATTTTACATCAAATCTGATCCGATTAAAAAAAGTGACATTTAAATTCACATATATAGTATGCAACCATTTTGAGAGCAATTCCTGATTTCAAACCTTGAGAGGACTCCCTTTGTGTCTCTACCAGTTCTGCGAAAAGGTAGAAGTTGCTCCTAACCATTGGTCTAGGATTATATATTATTTTATACCCTCAACAGTTAAGATAAGAATTGAGAAATGACAAACTGATTCTTGATCTGGGGTTAAGGCCAACTTGTACCTGAAGCCTTTTAACTATTGCCTGGGTTTACAAAGCAACACTAACACGCCCCCTTAAGGCAAACTGTCACTCACTCTATTACTACAGCTCTATTGAGAGGAACACAGTGGCCCCTGGTGGGGTTTACAGTGAACAACATTCTCATCCACATACAGTTAAACGCAATAATTAACTTTACAGGTACTCTGCAATATAACATCATACAAAGCTGGGACACTTCCTGCTTACACACATCAACAAAAACCGAATCAAAATCTAATGGCTCTTTTAATCTGCACCTCAATAAGGGAATTTTGTTCATTTCTATCAGCAGGAATTGGCCCAGGTGTGTAGAATGAAGTTATATTGCTGAGTCTACCTTTAACACGGACAGTTAGGACAGCGGTTGTCAAATTCATCACAACAATACGTATGAAAGGGATTGGAAACTCATTAGCAAAATATTTAACAAAACTCACTGGAGACTAGCAAAACAGAATCAACAATGATTCTGGTTAGCATTTATGTGCGTTGATAAAGTAGTGTCAATATATGACATTCACTTTCATAGGAAATTGTAAATTTTAATTTGCAAACAGTTTAGCAGGGATGTTATTAGTTGAACCACATCTGGAAGACTTTCTTATTGGCTGTCTGAACGGCGTAAAGAGGGTATTGGTTGGTTTATGTGCGTATCGATTCTTCCTCTCCACTGTTCCTCTCAATTCTTCCTTGCTCTGAACACCTGCTTGCTCCGAAGGGCAAAGGAAGGGGGTTGATAGAGAGAAAACGGAAGAGATGGCAAAGAGAGATGGCTGAATGAAGAGGATTTTCTTTATTTTTTCTTCTCCTACTTCTCTCCCTCCCTCCGCTGCGCTATCCTCTTCTCATGCTGGTGCCTGGTGATTCCGTACTTGAAGAACTCATAGACAGACCAGCTGATGGCTGTGGAGGGCATCTGATAGACCACCCTGGCCTGGACTCCTTTAAAGAACCCAGGCAGGCCACCCAGCCTGTACACTGTCCGGAAGGCATGGGCCAGGCCTGTGATGTGTCTGTGTGTCCCCTGACCTCCACCCTGGCCTGCAGCGGGGAGCCCCACCAGGGACTCCTGGGTGTTGAGCAGAGTCTTGCAGACATCCAGAGGGGTGGTGGCTGCAGCAGCGATGGCCCCGGCCAGGGCTCCAGACACCATGTGTGAGGAGGGGTTGTACTGTCTGTGGGGGTTGAGGAGCTCCTGGAGGGACTCGTAGGTCATGAAGTGGAGCACCTGGAAAGGCACGTTCATGGTGAGCTGAGTGGTGTAGGAGCGGTAAAAGGCCCCAGGGCCCTCTCTCTGCCACACGGCACGCACACAGTCCATCACGCCGCGGTACGGAGAGTTATACATCTGCAAACGCTGCTTCACCACTGGACAGGGAGGGAGAAAAACAGAATATCCAGAATAGAGCATAAGAAAGAGAATGCAGGCAGTAGAGGAATGGAGGAAAGCGAGCGACGAGAGCAGTATAAAGGAACAAATAAGGGATAGTGAGGCAGAGAGGAAGGAAGGGATGGATAGGTGAGTAGAGGGGAGGATTGGAGGGATGCCAGGTGTGTTTCCATCATTAGGGACCAGGAACATAGCCCGGAGGATAAAAAAGAAAGACAAATTATTGACCAGATACGATTTTTTTTGAAAATGCAGTCATAACATCCTCCAAGGCTGAGGAGGGCATTAGGATGTTCAGATCAATTAAGACATTAACATAGATTTTTATTTAGACTGCTAAAGTTCAAAGCAGTGACCCAGGCGTTACCTTGGAATCTGAGACTAGCACCTATGTCCCTCGCCTCCACCCTACACAGCTGCCTGAGGATCACCTGTCCAGGCATTTCAGTGGAAGGATACCCATCAAAGTCTGCTGTAGTCTACAGACGGTGGTTAAGTTCAATACAAAGGCGACAGGACCCAAGGGAGCATCTTTCTCCACGTCTCCCCCCTCCCTCTCAACCCTGCTCGCTCCCTCAATCTCTATCCCAGTCTCTAATCTGATTTCATTCTGGGCCTTGCTCCTCCCCACCACCCTACCTTCTTTCTCTGTCTCCCCCTCCACCTTGCCCTCCCCTCCCTAGCGAGCAGTGCAGAGTAAACAGGCTAGGCCTTTGAGGAGGCCATAGGAGCTACAGCTGCAGAGGGAGCTCTGCTATAGCCATGTATCTACAGCAAAGAACATATGTCACCTTAATACATGCCATGTGTGAGATCAAGAAAGCAGGTTTAAGAGAGGGAAAGATACTTATAGATGGATATATTTACCTTCAGATGGGTTCATGGCTGCGTCGTGAAGCAATGTGGACACACACCCCGCCACACCTGTAACACATACACACTCAATGGTTAAAACACACAGAGAGAGACAGAGACAGAGAGAGACAGAGACACAGAGAGAGAAAGACACACAGAGGGAGAGAGAGAGACACAGAGCGAGAGACACAGAGAGAGAAAGAGAGAGAGACACACAGAGGGAGAGACACAGAGGGGGAGAGAGAGACACAGAGGGGGAGAGAGAGACACAGAGGGGGAGAGAGAGACACAGAGGGGGAGAGAGAGACACAGAGGGGGAGAGAGAGACACAGAGGGGGAGAGAGAGACACAGAGGGGGAGAGAGAGACACAGAGGGGGAGAGAGAGACACAGAGAGAGAGACAGAGAGAGAGAGACAGAGAAGACCAGAGATATAAAAGGAGAAAGATTGCAGAGAAGAGTAGAGGAGAGGGAGAGAAGGAAAGACGAGGAGATAGGGGTGAGGAGAGGCCAGATGACAGAAAATGCTCTAGCTCTCCCTAGCGGTAAAACAGGCCATCACTACTCCTGCTGGACCAGAGTCAAACATCCCTTCCTCTACTGGGCAGGTCTTACCCTGCCTCTCCCCCGACCTGGAAACCAGGGAGGAGGGAAGAGAAGAGACAGTCAGCTGACCTGGGAAGAAGGGAAGAGAAAGAAAGAGCAGAGAACAGATACAGGGATAAAAAGAGCAAGTATCTCTAGTACTAGCTTCGTCTGAGCAAAATTAAATATGTTATTGTCATGCAAATTAGGGATGTGCAAGGTTATTTGAATATTCAAATGTCGGAACGGACGTTAGTATTTTCTCATTTAAATTAAAATAGCCAACACTCACCGGACAGTTTTAGGTACACCACCACTTTCAAGAAAATGGGTCGCTCCTACAGACTGAGTCACATGGCCATGGCTTGTTTTATAAAGCAGGCAGACAGGCAGAGGCATTCAGTCACTGATCGATTGAACTTTAGCATAGGCAAAACGAGTGACCGAAGCGACTTTGAGTTTTGGTGGAATGATCGTCGGTGCCAGGCACGCTGGATCTAGTATCTCAGAAAAGACTCCCACCTGGGCATTTCACGCACGGTAGTGTCTAAGGTTTACCAAGAATGGTGAATAAAAAAAAACATCCAGTAAGCGGCAGTCTTCTGGGCGATGAGAAGGTACAGTTGAAGTCGGAGGTTTACATACACCTTAGCCAAATACATTCAAACTCAGTTTCACAATTCCTGACATTTACTCTGAGTAAATATTCCCTGTCTTAGGTCAGTTAGGATCACCACTTTATTTTAAGAATGAAATGCCTGAATAATAGTAGAGAGAATGATTTATTTCAGCTTTTATTTCTTTCATCAGATTCCCAGAGGGTCAGAAGTTTACATACACTCAATTAGTATTTGTTAGCATTGCCTTTAAATTGTTTAACTTGGGTCAAACGTTTTAGGTAGCCTTCCACAAGCTTCCCACAATAAGTTGGGTGAATTTTGGCCCATTCCTCCTGTAAGAACTGGTGTAACCGAGTCAAGTTTGTAAGGCCTCCTTGCTCACACACGCCTTTTCAGTTCTGCCCACACATTTTCTATACGATTGAGGTCAGGGCTTTGTGATGGCCACTCCAATACCTTGACTTTGTTGTCCTTAAGCCATTTTGCCACAACTTTGGAAGTATGCTTGGGGTCATTGTCCATTTGGAAGACCCATTTGCGACCAAGCTTTAACTTCCTGACTGATGTCTTGAGATGTTGCTTCAACATATGCACATCATTTTCAATCCCCATGATGCCATCAATTTTGTGAAGTGCACCAGACCCTCCTGCAGCAAAGCATCCCCACAACATGAAGCTGCCACCCCCGTGCCTCATGGTTTTGATAGTGTTCTTCGGGCTTGCAAGCCTCCCTCCTTTGTCCTCCAAACATAACAATGGTCATTATGGCAAACAGTTCTATTTTTGTTTCATCAGACCAGAGGACATTTATCTAAAAAGTACGATCTTTGTCCTTATGTGCAGTTGCAAACCGTAGTCTGGCTTTTTTATGGCGGTTTTGGAGCAGCGGCTTCTTCCTTGCTGAGCGGCCTTTCAGGTTATGTCGATATAGGACTCGTTTTCTGTGGATATAGATACTTTTGTACCTGTTTACTCCAGCATCTTCACAAGGTCCTTTGCTGTTGTTCTGGGATTGATTAGCACTTTTCACACCAATAGATGTTAATCTCTAGGAGACAGAACGCGTCTCCTTCCTGAGCGGTATGACGGCTGCGTGGTCCCATGGTGTTAATACTTGCGTACCATAGTTTTTACAGATCAACGTGGTACTTTTAGCCATTTGGAAATTGCTCCCAAGGATGAACCAGACTGTCAGAAGCTTCTAAAGTCATGACATCATTTTCTGGAATTTTCCAAGCTGTTTAAAAAGGCACAGTCAACTTAGTGCATGTAAACTTCTGGACCACTGGAATTGTGATACAGTGAGTTAAAAGTGAAATAATTAGTCTAAACAATTGTTGGAAAAATTGTGTCATGCACAAAGTAGATGTCCTAACCGACTTGCCCAAACTATAGTTTGTTAATAAGACATTTGTGGAGTGGTTGAAAAACAAGTTTTAATGACTCCAACCTAAGTGTATGTAAACTTCCGACTTGCATTTTATCGATGGTAATTTGAATACTGTGATGAGATCCAGAGGCTCATTGTCATACCAATCACCCTCCGCCATCACCTCATGTTTTAGCATGATAATGACACAAGGATCTGTACACAATTCCTGGAAGCTGAAAATGCCCCAGTTCTTCCATGGCTTGCATACTCACTAGACATGTTACCCATTGAGCATGCTTGGGATGCTCTAGAACGACGCGTACAACAGCATGTTCCAGTAGCCGCCAGTACCTAGGAACTTCGCACAGCCATTGAAGAGTGGGACAACATTCCACAGGCCACAATCAACAGCCTGAAACTCTGTGTGAAAGAGATGTGTTGAGCTGCATGAGGCAAAATGGTGGTCACACCAGATGCTGACAGGTTCTGATTCACACCCCCCTCTTTTTTGAAAGACATCTGTGACCAACAGACGCATATCTTTATTCCCAGTCATGTGATATCCATAGATTAGGGCCTAATTTATTTCAATTGGCCAATTTCCTTATATGAACTTAGAATTGTTGCATGTTGCGTGTAATAACATATTAACACATGTAATAACGCATTCACTGACTGTTGTCTGCCTGTGGCCTAACCATGCAATTATAGCCCCCTCTCCCTGTTTTCCAGTAGATACTAACAGCACTGGAAACCCCCCGCACAGGTGGCTGACTAAGATAACATACACACTGAAACTCATAAACACACGCACACACTCAAACCCCCTTCGGGATGGGCTCCAAAGATAAAGAACTCTGTCGAGAACCAATGGGATACTGACACCAGGCTGGAGGGGACTGTCTATCACCTACAAGCAACCTACCAGAAGCCAGGACTACCAGAATCTACCTACGTCATTTCAATGTACAAAATGAACTGCACATCATGTTTCAGGTCTCTTCTTCCGATAGTTCCCTAAGAGCTAGACGAACGGGGCCGTGCAGCACGCTTTGCCAGATATCATTACTCTTGAATAAACGACCTTTACTATACCTTATCCGCCTTGTCCAGAGTCTCAACTTGGTCTCGTTTCTCATGTATCTATTCATCAACAAGCGTTTATATTTTTGTTCAATATAATAAAATAAACTTTTCAATGTTTTATTGACATGCACCCTTCACGTGTGTGGCTTGTTTATGTTGGCCAATCAAAGTTTATGCAATGCAATGAGTACACTAATGCAATGCAAGTTGGGAAAAAAATACGGAATTAAAAGTGAGACTGAGTAGACTACAACAAGCAACCAACAAGCAGGTTGTTTTATCTGAATGGGGTTGGGGAGAAAGTGCAGCATGTGGCCTCAATTAGCCTAGCCAGCTGTAGTCAAGACAAATAATTGCCGAAGATTAACATTTTATCGTCATCCAATGTCTGACATGTATCTGGGCCGAGTGGGCCGAGTGCTAGTGCGCATGTGGGCCGAGTGCTGGTGCGCATGTGGGCCGAGTGCTGGTGCGCATGTGGGCCGAGTGCTAGTGCGCATGTGGGCCGAGTGCTAGTGCGCATGTGGGCCGAGTGCTAGTGCGCATGTGGGCCGAGTGCTAGTGCGCATGTGAGCCGAGTGCTAGTGCGCATGTGGGCCGAGTGCTGGTGCGCATGTGGGCCGAGTGCTAGTGCGCATGTGGGCCGAGTGCTAGTGCGCATGTGGGCCGAGAGGAGGTGCGCATGTGGGCCGAGTGCTAGTGCGCATGTGGGCCGAGTGCTAGTGCGCATGTGGGCCGAGTGCTAGTGCGCATGTGGGCCGAGTGCTAGTGCGCAAGTTGGGCCATGTAAACAGGATGCAACACGGATATAGACGGTTCATACATCGCCAGCAGATTATGGCTGCAGCAATAGTGCCAGCCTCTCTCCTCACGCAGCAGTGCTCAGGTACAACTTTTCTCTGACGCATGTCTGTAGCATGGACCTGGACACCGTAGCATGGACCTGGACACCGTAGCATGGACCTGGACACCGTAGCATGGACCTGGACACCGTAGCATGGACCTGGACACCGTAGCATGGACCTGGACACCGTAGCATGGCATGTAGTCAGTCAAAGGCCCTGGTCTATTTGTGGACCTGGCTGACTCTGCAGAACTCTGACCTCAGAGAGCATACAGACAATGTCAGATCAGCTCCATGGCCAGAAAGATATCCCTCCTGCTACCCTGCTGGGACGGAATTAGCCCCGGCCAACAGCTGATCCACCACCTGAGTGGCTGGTGATGTTTATTTCACTGGCAGGTGGCCCAACAAGTTAGATTCAGTCAAATCAAATGTATTTATAAATCCCTTTTTACATCAGTAGTTGTCACAAAGTGCTATACAGAAACCCGGCCTAAAACCCCAAAGAGTAAGCAATGGAGAAGCACAGTGGCTAGGAAAAACTCCCTAGAGGGCAGGAGCCTAGGAAGAAACCTAGAGAGAAACCAGGTTCTTAGGGCCTGCTTACTGCACTGGGTATGAGAGAGCCTGAAGTATAGCGCAGGCATTTGTCCCCTCTACTGTCCAGGGGATGGGGGTATTAAGGGTGTGGCACCACCACTCTGCTCCAGCTGTTAGAACTGGCAGGCTGACTCACCCGCACACATAACTCAGTGTCTGAGACCAAGGTTCATCTAGGTTAGTCCGAGCAGCATCCACTTAGTGTCCAGAGGAGAAGGGGGTCTTCTTGCCCTCTCTCTCTGTAGTGTGTAACAGAGATTATCTCTACAGGACTACAGCAACATAGCTGTAAAAATACAGCAAAATAGTTTAATTGAAGTGGCTAAAAATAGAATATTGGAAAAACCAAATGAACTGCTAGCATTTACTAGAAAAAACAATGTCATATAGTTATATTTCCAGGAAGTCAACAAGTAATCCAAAGAGTGGTTGCAGAGAAGCACAGGATTGGTGTGTGCATGTGCTAGTGTGTGTTTTGAGTGTGTGTGTGTGTGTGTGTGTGTGTGTGTGTGTGTATATCTTTCTGGTATACCGTTGGCCAGATGGCTGTTAGCCCCGGGGTGGATGATGTCACCCAGACTCTTCTTCAGTTTCTCGTAGCAGGCGAAGTAGAGGGCGTGCGCCGGACCCGCCCCCACGGCTGTGGCATTCAGCCCTCTCATTGGTCGCCAGACACCCTCGGTGGTTATGATTCGCCGAAGAGCATCCATCACATTCCGGTAACGGGCAGCAGGCTCAGGCTGTAGGCTCTGCATACGCGTCTACACAGGGAAGAGAGGTTAGAGGTCACACGCCTACTGGTTACCCTATTCATAACCTAACCATAAACTTCCTGCCATACCTAACCTGACTGCAACTATAACATTTTACTTGAAATTTGAGAACTACCATGTTAACAACCAATGAAATCTGAGCAGAGGTGGGATGAATACGGGTAAGTAATAGTCGGTGCTTTTGCCTTCCACCCGCTAAATATTTTGAAAATGTTGAGTAGTCATGCCCACGCCCAGTTGAATAGAAGGAAGTGTTGAATAACGACACCCAGGGTAAGCATCTGTCCCACCAGCAACACTCAAACAACCTGACTCCACACACAAACACAATCCTTATCGTTGGGCCAGTGTCAGGATTCATCCCATCACAGTAAGTCTAGTGCTGTGAGAGGCAGAGGGTCTTCTAAAAATGACCACATCACCACAAGCAAATGAGGCCCTGGGCTCCCACATGTGGATTGTTTTCTGCACTGGTGTGTGCACGCTTTCCAGGAAATGTAAACAGGGCCTCGGGCCACCGTTACAGGCTGTGTGGAATTCTAGCCCTGTAAGAGATTTACATGCATCTTCGCAGATTGCTGCCATCTTGAAAAGGTCTTTCCTGCGATATATTTGATGTCAATGTCACAATGTGACTAGTCTGTGAATAAAAGTTCAATTAAATGAAAACCGTTCCCTTGGCCCTGACACAGGTATATACAGTACCAGTCAAAAGTTTGGACACACTTACTCATTCAAGGGTTTTTCATTATTTTTTACTGTTTTCTACATTGTAGAATAGCAGTGAAGACATCAACACTATGCAATAACACAGCCCTGACAACAACAAACAAGTGTTAAACAAATCATTTTACAGTTTAGATTCTTCAAAGCAGCCACACTTTGCCTTGAGAGCTTTGCACACTCTTGGCATTCACTCAACCAGCTTCACCTGGAATGCTTTCCCAACAGTACTGAAGTAGTACCCACATATGCTGAGCACTTGTTGGCTACTTTTCCTTCACTCCGCGGTCCAACTCATCCCAAACCATCTCAATTGGGTTGAGGTCGGGTGAATGTGGAGGCCAGGTCATCTGACGCGGCACTCCATCTTGGTTAAATAGCACTTACACAGCCTAAAGATGTGTTGGGTCATTGTCTTGTTGAAAAACAAATGATAGTGTGACTAAGTGCAAACCAGATGGGATGGTGTATCGCTGCAGAGTGCCTTGAATTCTAAATAAATCACTGACAGTGTCACCAGCAAAGCACCTCCACCATGCTTCATGGTGGGAACTACACATGCGGACTCATCCATTCCCCTACTCTGCGTCTCACAAAGACACTGCGGTTGGAACCAAAAATCTCAAATTTGGACTCATCAGACCAAAGGACAGATTTCCACCAGTCTAATGTCCATTGCTCGTGTTTCTTGGGCAAAGCAAGTATTTTCTTATTGGTGTCCTTTAGTAGTGGTTTCTTAGCAGCAATTCGACCATGAAGGCCTGATTCACACAGTCTCCTCTGAACAGTTGGTGTTGAGATGTGTCTGTTACGTGAACTCTGTGATGCATTTAAACTCAGCAAAAAAAAGAAATGTTTATTTTTCAGGACCCTGTCCTTCAAAGACAATTTGATTTTTACAAATTAACTTTGCAGATCTTCATTGTAAAGGGTTTAAACACTGTTTCCCATGCTTGTTCAATGAACCATAAACGATTAATGAACATGCACCGGTTGAACGGTCGCTAAGACACTAGCAGCTTAGAGACGGTAGGCAATTAAGGTCACAGTTATGAAAACATAGGACACTAAAGAGGCCTTTCTACCGACTCTGAAAAACACCAAAAGAAAGACGCCCAGGGTCACTGCTCATCTATGTGAACGTTGTGGCCAGGGCAATAAATTGTATTGTCCGTACTGTGAGACACCTTAGACAGCGCTACAGGGAGACAGGACAGACAGCTGATCGTCCTTGCAGTGGCAGACCACGTGTAACAACACCTGCACAGGATCGGTACATCCAAACATCACACCTGCGGGACAGGTACAGGATGGCAACAACAACTGCCTGAGTTACATCAGGAACACACAATCCCTCCATCAGTGGTCAGACTGTCCGCAATAGGCCGAGAGAAACTGGACTGAGAGCTTGTAGGCCTGTTGTAAGGCAGGTCCTCACCAGACATCACCGGCAACAACGTCGCCTATGGGCACAAACACCACCGTCGCTGGACCAGACAGGACTGGCACAAAGTGCTCTTCACTGACGAGTCGCTGTTGGGTCTCACTGGGGGTGATGGTCGGATTTTCATTTATCGTCAAAGGAATGAGCGTTACACCGAGGCCTGTACTCTGGAGCGGAATCGATTTGGAGGTGGAGGGTCCATCATGGTCTGGGCTGAGCATGTTGTCATTGCAGGCAATCTCAACGCTGTGAGTTACAGGGAAGACATCCTCCTCCCTCATGTGGTACCCTTCCTGCAGGCTCATTCTGACATCACCCTCCAGCATGACAATGCCACCAGTCATACAGCTCATTCTGTGTGTGATTTCCCGCAAGACAGGAATGTCAGTGTTCTCCCATGGCCAGCGAAGAGCCCGGATCTCAATCTCACTGAGCACGTCTGGGACCTGTTGGATCGGACGGTGAGGGCTCGGGCCATTCCCCCCAGAAATGTCCGGGAACTTGCAGGTGCCTTGGTGGAAGAGTGGGGTAACATCTCACAGGAAGAACTGGCATATCTGGTGCAGTCCATGAGGAGGAGATGCACTGCAGTACATAATGCAGCTCGTGCCCACACAAGATACTGACTGTTACTTTTGATTTTGACCCCCCCCCCTTCGTTCAGGGACACATTATTCAATTTTTGTTAGTCACGTCTATGGAACTTGTATAGTTTATGTCTCAGTTGTTGAATGGTGTTATGTCCATACAAATATTTACACATGTTATGTTTGCTGAAAATAAACGCAGTTGACAATGAGAGGACATTTATTGTTTTGCTGAATTTATTTGGGCTGCAATTTCTGAGGCTGGAAACTCTAATGAATGTATTCTCTGCAGCAGAGGTAACTCTGGGTCTTCCTTTCCTGTGGCGGTCCTCATGAGAGCCAGTTTCATCATAGCGCTTGATGGTTTTTGGGACTGCACTTGAAGAACGTTCTTGAAATTTTCCAGATTGACTGACCTTCGTGTCTTAAAGTAATGATGGAGTGTTGTTTCTCTTTGCTTATTTGAACTGTTCTTGCCATAATATGGACTTGGTCTTTTACCAAATAGGGCTATCTTCTGTATACCACCCCTACCTTGTCACAACACAACTGATTGTCTCAAATGCATTAAGGAAAGAAATTACACAAATTCACTTTTAACAAGGCACACCTGTTAATTGAAATGTATTCCAGGTGACTACCTCATGAAGCTGGTTGAGAGAATGCCAAGTGTGCAAAACTCATCACCGGGGGCAAACTACCTGCCATCTAGGACACCTATAGCACCCGATGTCACAGGAAGGCTAAAAAGATCATCAAGGACAACAACCAACCGAGCGACTGCCTGTTCACCCTGCTACCATCCAAAGGCGATGTCAATACAGGTGCATCAAAGCTGGACTGAGAGACTGAAAAATAACTTCTATCTCAAGGCCATCAGCACAAAATAGCTTCAGCGTGGAAATTAGCTAGAAAGATGTGTGGGCATCAAGTAATTGTCTCTGGCCCCCACCCAGTTAGGGGGAGTGATGAGCTCTACAGCAGAGTCTCACAACTCAATCGCTTGTTGAAAATGGTTTTCTGTCCCTCCCAAAAGATAGAATTAGTAGATAATTGGCTGTCTTTCTGGGACTCACCCACAAACAGGACCACACCTGGCCTGCTGAGGAGTGACAGACTACATCCTAGCTGGAGGGGTGCTCATCTTATCTACGAACATAGACAGGGCTCTAACTCCTCTAGCTCCACAATGAGATAGCCTGCTGCCTGGCCTGCACCCTGTCAGCCAGCCAGTTAGCCAGCAGGCTGTCAGCCAGCCAGTTAGCCAGCAGGCTGTCAGCCAGCCAGTTAGCCAGCAGGCTGTTAGCCAGCCTGTAAGCCAGCATACATACACGTACGCTGCGGTCACAAGACGCATGCCTCCTTACTGTCCCTAGAACTTCTAAGCAAACAGCTGGAGGCATGGCTTTCTCCTATAGAGCTAAATTTTTATGGAATGGTCTGCCTATCCATGTGAGAGACGCAGACTCGGTCTCAAGCTTTAAGTCTTCATTGAAGACTCATCTTTTCAGTTGGTCCTATGATTGTGTGTAGTCTGGCCCAGGAGTGTGAAGGTGAACGGAAAGGCTCTGGAGCAACGAACCACCCTTGCTGTCTCTGCCTGGCCATTTCCCATCTCTCCACTGGGATTCTCTGCCTCTAACCCTATTACAGGGGCTGAGTCACTGGCTTACTGGTGCTTTTCCATGCTGTCCCTAGGAGGGGTGCGTCACTTGAGTGGGTTGAGTCACTGACGTGATCTTCCTGTCACTGCCGCCCCCCCTTGGGTTTGTGCCGTGGGGGAGATCTTCGTGGGCTATACCCTGCCTTGTCTCAGGATGGTAAGTTGGTGGTTGGAGATATCCCTCTCGTGGTGTGGGGGCTGTGCTTTGGAAAAGTGGGTGGGGTTATATCCTGCCTGTTTGGCCCCGTCCGGGGTATCGTCGGACGGGGCCAGTGTCTCCCGACCCCTCCGTTCTCAGCCGCCAGTGTTTATGCTGCAATAGTTTATGTGTCGGGGGGCTGGGGTCAGTCTGTTATATCTGGAGTATTTACCTTGCCTTATCCAGTGTCCTGTTTGAATTTAAGTATGCTCTCTCTAATTCTCCCTCTTTCTTTCCCTCTCTCGGAGGACTTTCTTTCCCTAGGACCATGCCTCAGGACTACCTGGCCTGATAACTCCTTGCTGTCCCCAGTCCACCTGGTCGTGCTGCTGCTCCAGTTTCAACTGTTCTGCCTGCGGCTATGGAACCCTGACCCGTTCACCGGACATGCTACCAGAACTTCTGTTTAAAACTCTAGAGACAGCAGGAGCAGTAGAGATACTCTGAATGATCGGCACAACCGGAAGAGGACTGGCAACCACTCATAGCCTGGTTCCTCTCTAGGTTTCTTCCTAGGTTCTGGCCTTTCTAGGGAGTTTTTCCTAGCCACCGTGCTTCTACACCTGTATTGCTTGCTGTTTGGGGTTTTAGGCTGGGTTTCAGTACAGCACTTTGTGACATCAGCGGATGTAAGAAGGGCTTCATAAATGCATTTGATTGATTAACAGCCATCACTAACACAGAGAGGCTGCTGCCTACTACAGACTTGAAATCATTGGCTACTAACAAATGGATCACTTGTCACTTTTTAAACTTTAATAATAATGTTTACATATCTTGCATTACTCATCTCATGTATATACTGTATTTTATACCATCTATTGTATTTTGCCTATGCCGGTCGGTCATTGCTCATCCATATATTTATACGTACATATTCTTAATCCATCCCTTTACTTAGATTTGTGTGTATTAAGGTACCTGTGGAATTGTTAGATTACTCGTTAGATATTGCCGCACTGTTGGAACTAGAAGCACAAGCATTTTGCTACTCACAATAACATTTGCTAACCATGTGTATGTGACCAATAACATTTGATTTTAAGCTGTCATCAAGGCAAAGTGTGGATACTTTGAAGAATCTCAAAGATATTTGACTTGTTTAACACCTTTTTGGTTACTGCATGATTCCATATGTTATTTCATAGTGTTGTCTTCACTATTATTCTACAATGTAGAAAATAGTAAATATAAAGAAAAACCCTTGAATGAGTGTCCAAACTTTTGACTGGTACTGTATATGGACACTCTTACTGACAGTTGTGGCTGCTTCGCGTGATATATTGTTGTCTCTACCTTCTTGCCCTTTGTGCTGTTGTCTGCTACAATGTTGTGCTGCTGCCATGTTGTGTTGCTACCATGCTATGTTGTCATGTGTTGCTGCCATGCTATGTTGTCTTAGGTCTCTCTTTGTGTAGAGTCTCTATTGTCGTGATGTGCATTTTGTCCTATATTTTTAATCCCAGCAGGAGGCCTTTTGGTAGGCTGTCATTGTAAATAATAATTTATTCTTAACTGACTTGCCTAGTTATATAACGGTTAAATAAATAAAAATGTAGCCAATGGTATGGTTTTGTATTGCAGGGAGCTTGCCTGGAAAGAGCATGTCTAATCTCAACCTTCGGATTGAGTGTAAACAACAAGTTACGACATTATCTCTACTGTGCAATCTGTCACAACCCCTGCAAGGTATTTTACAAAGATTTTTAACTGTGTTTGTGTCCGTGCTAGTCCACTGGGGTCAGATGTCAGCTTGAGCTAGGTCTCCTCCATCTGTACAGATCTGTTAATGTGTTTAAAAGTAGGGCCAGTTAATGCCATGTTTGACAGGTGACATGATTTATAGATCAGTGAGTCTGTGTAGCATCTAGCTCAGGCTGCCCTTCCTCAGCAGGCAGACAATTTCACTGTCTGGGCTGCACCTCAAAACTCTAAAGATACATCGACGCCTCCTCTCAGTCTGTCCGGATCTGAAAACACAGTATATGTGAAAGCAACATGGTGGCTGGATGCACACTGGGAACATGCTTTGTTTCAACTGTCCTTTCTTGTCATTGGAAAAAGATGAGACAGGGAGAGGAAGCCACTTCTGACTATTGAGACACAGCCCAAGTTGTTTGAGCAGCACCTGGAGCAGAGGTGAGAACTACAGCTGGGAAAGAAGATGAATCTCTGCTTTGTTCTGAGAGCCCTGCTCTCCCACCTGACACAAACAGTTGACTCCTCTCCCCACCTACCATACCACTCTCACGCTGTTGATCTGTCTCTGCATAGCAGTAAACAATCATTTAAATCAAGGACCAACTCATGACTCTATCTACAGCAGGGCTCTCCAACCCTGGTCCTGGAGAACTACCGTCCTGTAAATTCACTCCAACCCTAATCTAGCACACCCGATTCTAATAATTAGCTGGTTGATAAGGCGAAACAGGTTAGTTACAACTGGGGTTGGAGCGAAACAATACACGAGGGTAGCTCTTCAGGAACATGATTGGAGACCCCTGCTCTACAGGGACCACAAGATGGGAAGAAATCAGACATTGTAAAGGGCTGTAAGCACATGAGCCATGCCAGAGTAGATCTTAATCATTGAGTGGGCCTGTCACAACTGCACAGGCCAATGTAATTTATCATCTCTTGTTTACATAACACTATAGTCATCCCAGCTAAGTACATAATCCAAAACTAATTTATAGTCTTATGATAACATAACGTTTCTTAAATGTGTGCAGTGGTAGAGCCAACTTGTCAGCCAGAATTAGCACAAAATAGTAGCATTGTACTCTTAATCCCAGAACATCTAGCCCTGTATTTTCCGTAAACAATAAACAGTTCCACCCCACCTAAATCCTGCTAGCCAGGCAGCAGATAACATTGCCTTAGAAGACCACACCAGCGTTAATGCATTCTCTGCCTAGTTAAAAGCTACTTGTAGCTAGGCTATGTTTTTGGTGCTGCAAAGTGTAGACTATTTTGACAGAAGGTGGTTTCTCCCACCAATGGGTTCTCTTCTTGAATAGGGTGAACGTTCGGGAAATACAGGGAAGTAGTTAATGTACTATGTACTATGTACTAGTATGTAAATAGCGCTATCCCGGCTATCAATGCGCTGTGCATTGGTATGCCTTGACTTGTATGTACAGGAGGGGAACACGTGCTGCTTCGTGCTAACTCTGTCTCCTTCCCCAAAGGAAATAACACAACTTCTCGTTTCATTTTAGAAGTATCGAAATAGCTTCCAAAATCTGCTCATGAAAATACGGAATAAAGTAGTTAGCTAACATTCATTGCCAAACTGATAAGCCTAACCTATTTTCTAGCAGGCGCTAGCTCGCTTCCTACTAGCTAATCAACATTGACCCCCAGGCTCGAGCTGATGCACAGGCCGAGCTTGTTGGTAAGTTAGTTAGCTAACGTTAGCTGATATGGCTTTTTAACTAAGCAGATGATGCTAACAACTGCAACACACACTGTTCAATAAAAGTTTTCATATCAACTCCAATTAAATCCTGTACGCCAAAGTTATTAACCTACTACAGAAATGATGCCGACTAAATAATTCGCAGTGGATGAGAGTTTATTAGCATGTTAAATTAGTTTCCTAGCTGAAATGCAAGCCTGTCCGGATCGACCTTGCCTCGTCCGTGTTGTGACCTGCCAAACTTATTGACAAGTTGAAGCCACATGTCATGACGAGCCAAAGGAATGTCCAACCCTCATGTGCCCAGTTTCCAATATCAGTCAGTTCCAACTAGTTTGCGTTTAAACGTTAGCCCAGCATAGCCTACCACGTTACCTTGACACAGTCGATGGGGAACATCAGGCAATGCTCCATGATCCCAGCCACTGCTCCTGCAACCATGTGGGTGCTGGTCGAAGCGCCCTGCGGCAAACCTTCATAGTCGGGTTCCGAAGTATCTGCTAACGTTACTTCAGGGGCCCCGCCACTGAACTGAATTACAGTCTTAATCTCGGTCTCGCCTCCGATCCTGGGAGACAAACTCCCAACGAGGCTCTCCGACACTCCCCAGATCCTTCCCCCGAGCCATCGGACCTCTGCGCCGGCTGAGGCTCCAGCAACCCCGGCGTCCCCGCCTGCTCTCTCTGCTGTCATCCGACGTCTTCTCAAGAAACCATCCGCTTCCATTGGAAACCTGATGTACAGTCTTTATGCCCAAATGGCACTCCGTTTAAAGCTATTTCGTGTTCCCGTTTGTAGTTCGTTTTTTTACATTCCCGTCCCAGATGTTTACCGGTCGTACAGTTTCCACTCCTGGCCTCAGTCCCCAGGGCGGACAACACCACGCAGTGTTTGGGACACACTCTGACCGTTTGACGCTGGAGGAAATGGGAACCGCCCATTGGCAGAATTTAGACCTTCTGATGTATTATAGATTTTTCTCAAATATAAATGATGTGTGTGTGATTTGATATGGCTCATAACAAATATGTTCCTAATACATGCTATTTTGTTAATCAATGTATATTACAAGTTGACAGGTTTCAAAAGTTGTGTTCTTGGATAACAACATCTGAAGAAGGCGGGAACAGAATAAAAAAACGATGTTATGATTGGATAACTCGGTTGACGCCGTTGTTTTTTTCTCCCCTCTGAGGCGTAGTAGCCTACCCTTGGTATTAGGCTGGAAAAGCTTGTCAAGGACAATAGGTCATGACTAGGTCGCAACTTCTGCTCAAAAACAAATACGGCCAGATGGAATGTATAATACCGGTAGTCAACTCAACCAAAGGCAACCTTAACCAAAGGCAACCTTATTTACTCTATTATTTTCCCATGTCTCCTTTGTTGTGATATAAGGCTATGTCTTGGGTTTATTGAGATGCAACAGATGGCAAAGTTTCTTATTATTCATTCAATAGTGCTAGCGTAATTGTATGTATTTCCACTTACCTTTCTTTTCAAGGATGTAGTTTAGTTTATTTATATACTGTTATATAAACGCAACAATTTCAACGATTTTACCTAGTTACAGTTCATAATAAGAAATCAGTTCATAGAAATGAATTCATTAGACCCTAATCTATGGATTTCACATGACTGGGCAGGGGCATAGCCATGGGTGGGCCTGGGAGGGAGCCAGACCCAGCCAATCAGAATGAGTTTTACCTCACCAAAGGGCTTTATTACATATAGAAATGCTACTCAATTTCATCAGCTGTCTGGGTAGCTGGTCTCAGATGATCCCGCAGGTGAAGAAGTCAGATGTTGGCACGTCGTCTGCGGTTTGAGACCGATTGGACGTACTGCCAAATTCTCTAAAATGAAGTTGAAGGCGGCTTATGGTAGAGAAATTAACATGAAATTATCTGGCAACAGCTCTGGTGGACATTCCTGCAGTTAGCATGCCAATTTCACACACCCTCAAAACTTGAGACATCTGAGGCATTGTGTTGTGTGACAAAACTGCACATTTTAGAGTGGCCTTTTATTGTCTCCAGCACAAAGGTGCACCTGTGTAATGAAAATGCTATTTAATCAGCTTCTTGATATGCCACACCTGTCAGGTGGATGTATTATCTTGGCAATGGAGAAATGTTCACTAACAGGGATGTAAACAAATTTGTATTCATAATTTGTCAGAAATACGCATTTTGTGCATATGGAAAAATGCGGGGATCTTTTATTTCAGCTCAAGAAACATGGGACCAACACTTTACATGTTGCGGTTATATTTTTGTTCATTATACAAACATACACATTTTTCATTATAGCTTGATCCCTAAATACCAACCAAGGCTTACTAGCACATTTCACATGAGGGAAATTCCACAGTAATTAAATATCTGCTCCGAATTAAGATTGACGGATGTTTGCAAAAATAATGGGTTGTCAGCTATGACATTACCAAATTTATTTTGGGTATTGAACTACAATATGTGAAGTGTATTTACACCCGGTTAACAGAATTGCCGTAATGGAATACCATCATGGATCCCTGATCTATACTACACAGAAATGCATCATTCATGATATGAATTTCATTCTCTTCACGGTGATGTATCCTAAATAGGTACACTACATTGTAGTGTACTCATTTCTAATGTGCTCTATTGTGTACTGTACATACAGTGGGGGCAAAAAAGTATTTAGTCAGCCACCAATTGTGCAAGTTCTCCCACTTAAAAATATGAGAGGCCTGTAATTTTCATCATATGTACACTTCAACTATGACTGACAAAATGAGAAAAAAAATCCAGAAAATCACATTTTAGGATTTTTAATGAATTTATTTGCAAATTATGGTGGAAAATAAGTATTTTGTCTGTCATAGTTGAAGTGTACCTATGATGAAAATTATACAGGCCTCTCTCATCTTTTTAAGTGGGAGAACTTGCACAATTGGTGGCTGACCAAATACTTTTTCGCCCCACTGTAACTCTACTATATTCTACTCTACTGTACAGGATTGTACTGAACTATTATATTATTTTCTTTACTATACTGTACTGAACTACACTCTACTTTTCTGTACTGCAATGTACTGTACTGTAATGTACTGTGCTGTCCAAACTTGTTAAACATAGACGTCTATGATTGGTTCAGATTGACAAATCATTAACGTCTATGTTTGGGTAACCTTGTCCCCAGGCTATTGCGTACAGCACATATACAGTGCCTTGCGAAAGTATTCGGCCCCCTTGAACGTTGCGACCTTTTGCCACATTTCAGGCTTCAAACATAAAGATATAAAACTGTATTTTTTTGTGAAGAATCAACAACAAGTGGGACACAATCATGAAGTGGAACGACATTTATTGGATATTTCAAACTTTTTTAACAAATCAAAAACTGAAAAATTGGGCGTGCAAAATTATTCAGCCCCCTTAAGTTAATACTTTGTAGCGCCACCTTTTGCTGCGATTACAGCTGTAAGTCGCTTGGGGTATGTCTCTATCAGTTTTGCACATCGAGAGACTGAATTTTTTTTCCCATTCCTCCTTGCAAAACAGCTTGAGCTCAGTGAGGTTGGATGGAGAGCATTTGTGAACAGCAGTTTTCAGTTCTTTCCACAGATTCTCGATTGGATTCAGGTCTGGACTTTGACTTGGCCATTCTAACACCTGGATATGTTTATTTTTGAACCATTCCATTGTAGATTTTGCTTTATGTTTTGGATCATTGTCTTGTTGGAAGACAAATCTCCGTCCCAGTCTCAGGTCTTTTGCAGACTCCATCAGGTTTTCTTCCAGAATGGTCCTGTATTTGGCTCCATTCATCTTCCCATCAATTTTAACCATCTTCCCTGTCCCTGCTGAAGAAAAGCAGGCCCAAACCATGATGCTGCCACCACCATGTTTGACAGTGGGGATGGTGTGTTGCTTTTACGCCAAACATAACGTTTTGCATTGTTGCCAAAAAGTTCAATTTTGGTTTCATCTGACCAGAGCACCTTCTTCCACGTTTGGTGTGTCTCCCAGGTGGCTTGTGGCATACTTTAACCGACACTTTTTATGGATATCTTTAAGAAATGTCTTTCTTCTTGCCACTCTTCCATAAAGGCCAGATTTGTGCAATATACGACTGATTGTTGTCCTATGGACAGAGTCTCCCACCTCAGCTGTAGATCTCTGCAGTTCATCCAGAGTGATCATGGGCCTCTTGGCTGCATCTCTGATCAGTCTTCTCCTTGTATGAGCTGAAAGTTTAGAGGGACGGCCAGGTCTTGGTAGATTTGCAGTGGTCTGATACTCCTTCCATTTCAATATTATCGCTTGCACAGTGCTCCTTGGGATGTTTAAAGCTTGGGAAATCTTTTTGTATCCAAATCCGGCTTTAAACTTCTTCACAACAGTATCTCGGACCTGCCTGGTGTGTTCCTTGTTCTTCATGATGCTCTCTGCGCTTTTAACGGACCTCTGAGACTATCACAGTGCAGGTGTATTTATACGGAGACTTGATTACACATAGGTGGATTGTATTTATCATCATTAGTCATTTAGGTCAACATTGGATCATTCAGAGATCCTCACTGAACTTCTGGAGAGAGTTTGCTGCACTGAAAGTAAAGGGGCTGAATAATTTTGCACGCCCAATTTTTAAGTTTTGGATTTGTTAAAAAAGTTTGAAATATCCAGTAAATGTCGTTCCACTTCATGATTGTGTCCCACTTGTTGTTGATTCTTCACAAAAAAATACAGTTTTATATCTTTATGTTTGAAGCCTGAAATGTGCCAAAAGGTCGCAAAGTTCAAGGGGGCGGAATACTTTCGCAAGGCACTGTACAGTGCATTCAGAGACCATTCAGACCCCTTCACTCTTTCCACATTTTGTTATGTTAGAGCCTTATTCTAAAAGTGATTAAATATTTTTTTTCTCATCAATATGCACACGATTACCCCATAATGACAAAGCAAAACAGGTTTAAATGTTTTGGTGGGCAAATTTATCTGGCAGAAATACCTTACTTACACAAGTATTCAGACCCTTTGCTATAAGACTCGAAATTGAGCTCAGGTGCATCCTGTTTCCATTGATCATCCTTGAGTTAAATAAACGTTAAATAAACATAAATAAAAATGTTTCCACAACTTCATTGGAGTCCACCTGTGGTAAATTCAATTGATTGGACATGATTTGGAAAGCACACACCTGTCCATATAAGATCCCACAGTTGACAGTGCATGTCAGAGCAAAAACCAAGCCATGAGGATGAAGGAATTGTCTGTAGAACTTCGAGACAGGATTGAGTTGAGGCACAGATCTGTGGAAGGGTACCAAAAGATTTCTGCAGCATTGAAGGTCCCGAAGAACAGTGGCCTCCATCATTCTTAAACAGAAGAAGTCTGGAACCACCAAGACTATTCCTAGAGCTGGCCACCTGGCCAATCTGAGCAAAAGGGGGAAAAGGGTCTTGGTCAGTGAGGTAACCAAGAACCCGATGGTCACTCTGACAGCGCTCCAGAGTTTCTCTGTGGAGACAGGAGAACCTTCCAGAAGGACAACCATCTCTGCAGCACTGCACCAATCAGGCCTTTATGGTAGAGTGGCCAGACAGAAGCCACTCCTCAGTAAAAGCCACACGACAGAGTTTGCCAAAAGGCGCCTAAAGGACTGTCAGACCATGAGAAACAAGATTCTCTGATGACACCAAGATTGAACTCTCTGTTCTGAATGCCAGGTGTCACATCTAGAGGAAACCAGGCACCACTCATCACCTGGCCAATATCCCTACGGTGAAGCATGGTAGTGGCAGCATCACACTCTCCATCTTTCATAGTGGGAATAGGGTCTAATACATTTAGATTTCCTCTAGTCCAAAGTACCCAACTGTCAAGGCTGTGGGTAACTGGTGAAAGGAGTCAGGCGCAGGAGAGCTGAGATATTTGGACAAGGTATTTAATACAAGATAACACCAGTACAAACACAATACTATGGTGCGGGAAAAATACCGGTACCACGAAATAAACGGGCGTAATAACAAAACCCAGCAACAAAATACCAGCCGTCAGTAACAGCCAGAACAATAAAACAAACACGCACACAAACATGGGGGAAAACAGAGGGTTAAATAATGAACATGTAATGGGGGAATTGAAACCAGGTGTGTAAAAAACAAAGACAAAACAAAGGGAAAATTAAAAGGGGATCGGCGATGGCTAGAAGGCCGATGACGTCGACCGCCGAACGCCGCTTGAAAAACGAGAGGGACCGACTCCGGCGGAAGTCGTGACACCCACATTGCGTGGACAACATTCCTTTACTCCACTAAATTAACCAAACAATATTTGCCAGTCTTCCAGTCTCAGGCCATGACCATGAGCAACTGATCTTCCATCAGGGAGACAATAGGCCTACTTTGGCCCTTGGCTCTTTAAGTATATCATGGATACCCCCTAGAGAAGGTTGTGCGTCTATGTTATCAGGTTCATCGCACCAGCAACATCAGCAGATTCTTCAGGCGGTTAAAAACAAGCTGCGTGTTGCAGATATTTTGTTAACTGTATAATAGAAAATGCATGATGCTCTTTTCATGGGGAGCTGGCCTAGGGAACAATGTCCTTTCTAGGCTTAACAGGGTACTTCTAAAGTCACTGATCTGGATAAGCTCTGAACACTCCCCAGGTTAGTTTGTTAAATGAAGGCTCCAGCTATAAAAGCTGGAGCTATAAAATACTTATTACCTTTTGTTTATCAATCAGTTGTGAGCCTTTCTGGGTAAGTCTCTAAGAGCTATGTACACCTACAATATTTTTCTTTGACGCCAACCATGTTCGCAGGGCTCAAGTAGCTTGTTAGCTACAGGGATGGTGGTCTTCAGACGTCTGGCCAGAAGGCGTTGCGCTGGGCTGCTGTTTTCGGTGGGTGTGTTCCTCCTCTGTAAGATGGCTTTCCAGGGGTTGTTGCTGTTACGCAAAGCCTTGCGTAACAGTTTTTTTGCAATCTTGATAACTGACTCTGCCTTGCCTTTTGCCTTTGGGTGCCTTGAAGAGGAGGTCATGTGGTCAAACTCCCATTCTGAGGCAAAACACTTGAACTGTGCAGTGAATTGTGGGCCATTGTCCGTGATGACCTTGTCAGCGCTTTATGACCATCTCTGCAGACAAGTCAGGGAGCAGTTCAATTTCCCAAAACTCAGAGTAGTGTTCAACGATGAGAAGTTGGTCCTTTTGTTTGTGGCTGCATCAATCCATGCTGACGATTTGCCAGGCCCTTGTGGGAAATTTGTGCGACATCATGGTTTCCTTTTGCTGATCATGAGCGTACTCATTGCATGTGGTACAGCTGCTGACAAAGTCTTTAATTTCTGCTTGCATGTTTGGTCAGTATAATGTTTTGTGTGCCTGGCAGTGGCATGTGTCACATCCAACGTGACTGCAGTGTATGCGAGTAAGCATCTCTGTATGTAGTGATTTGGGGATCATGACCTTCTGACCTCTGAACAAGATGCCATTTTGTTCACTGATCTCATCTTGAAAGGTTCAGTATTCTCTCAATGTGAAAGGTGTCTCCTCTTTCAGGTAAGGCCAACCTGTGAGAACCATGGACTTCAGTGACTGTAGGTTTTCGTCCTTGTCAGTGTGTTGCCTGATCTAAGCTAGGCGGTGATCTGTGACTTTTAAGTAGTCCACCTGACTGATCTGTTGAACATCTTGTGTTTCCTGCCGTAGAGAACAGATGGCATGCCGCTGATAGGCAGTGCTTCTGCCTGTACATTGTTCTGTTGCCCTGCTTAGTGTGTTGCTGATGTACATCTCTGGTCCTCGCTTGTAGACGACCTTCAGGCTGTAGTTTTGTAGAGTCAGGAGCATGCTTTGAAGCCTATTGGGCACGTTGAGGAGAGGTTTACTGAATATGGCAATGAGTGGTTTGTGGTCAGTTTCAGTGGTGACCAGCTCTCGACCATCTACATAGTGATGGAAGTGCTGGTAGGAGTGAGTGCTCTCGAGGCAAATGCAACGGGCTGGCCTTCCTGCATAAGGCAGCATCCAAGTCCACTTTGGCTGGAGTCGCTCTGGATTATGACAGGATTCATAATGTTGTAGTAGTGCAACACTGGCATGGATGAAGCTAGAGATTTCATCTCCTGCATCGCTGCTTCGTGTTTGGGTAGCCAGTGCCATGGTATGTTTTTGTCCAGCAGCCAGCGCAGAGGCTCATAGACTGCTGATAGGTGTGGCATGAACTTTGAAAGATAGTTTGCAAAGCCGATGAGACACTGCACTCCTTTTGCATCAGACGGATTTGGCATGTCGAGGATCGCTCTGATCTGGGTCCAGCTTCAGGCCTTTGGCTGAGAGAAGGTAGTCATGAAGCTGCTTTCTTCGTCCAGCTTGCATTGCAGGAATGCATCTCGGGTGTCCATCAATGTGAAAATCCTGGCCTTGGGAAGATTGTAGAGGACATCCTCCAGTGTTGGTATGATGTTGTGGGAGTATTTCAGTGCTTGGTTCAGATGCTTTGGGTCGATGCAGACCCTCATCTTCTCTGGCTTTTTCACTATGACCATATTTCTGATCCAGTAAGTCAGTTCAGTCCAGTCACAGATGTCATGTGTCCATCAGCCTCATACTTGTCCCGCTGGGCCTTCATAGCTGGGCCTTCATTGCAATGGGCACAGTGCGAGGAGCACACTGGACTGCAGCGACGCTCTCATCCAATTCAAAGTGTACCTCCCCAGGTACTGATTCAACAGACCCGTTGAATACATTGTCATATCTGCTGAGTAGTTGTTCTTTGGACAGGGGTCCATGCTGGACATGCTCTACGATTTGCAGGTAATTTGGTACAGTGCACTGCATCAGTCACAGGCGTGCACATGTAGAGCTTGAGAAGAGAGGATGTTGACTGGATGTTGACAGACACAAATGTCAAGTTCAATAGCTATGTTCAAGCAAGTCCCTACATACGGGGTCCGGGGAACAGCCCAGCTAGTCGATTACCTATCAACTAGACTTCATAATAGATGCCTCTATCTTTGTAGTGACTGGGTGTATTGATACACCATCCAAAGTGTAATTAATAAGTTCACCATGCTCAAAGGGATATTCAATGTCTGTTTTTTCCATTTACCAATAGGTGCCCTTCTTTGCAAGGCAATTGGAAAACCCCCCTGGTCTTTGTAATTGAATCTGCATTTTAAATTCACCGCTCAACCGAGGGACCTTACAGATAATTGTATGTGTGAGGTACAGAGATGAGGTAGTCATCTCTGACTTGCTAAGCAAATGTTTACTCCTTAACTTATTTAGGCTTGCCATAACAAAGGGGTTGAATACTTGACTCAAGACATTTCAGATTTACATTTTCATCTGATTTTTAAACAATTCTGAAAACATCCTTCCACTTTGACATTATAGGCCAGTGACAAACAACAAAATGTGGAAAAAGTCAAGGGGTGTGAATACTTTCTCAAGGCACTCTACATGCTTCTGCATTGTTGCATTATTCAAGAGTAATATGGTTTGGTGGCATTATTTAATAGTGTAATATGTTTTAGAAGAAACGTTTCATTGTTGAATAGTTTGTGCTTATTGGCTAGTGGCTATTGTAATATTTATGGTCAGTTTGAGCTGCGGAGTAAGAATGTTGCGTTACCAGGCACAACGAAAGGTAAGGCAAAGATGAAATGTGAATTGAAATGTAGAAATCACTTTCGATACCCCACTCCTCAGATTCCTTCATATCTCGTATTGGGAATGAGGCCAGAGATTTCTACATTTCAATTCAAATTACAACCTTGTCTTACCTTTTTTTTGTGGCTGGCAACGCACCAGTATTGGTCCGCAGCTCAAATTGACCGTAAATATCACAGAATGCAATGAGGATTTTATATTTGTATTTATTGAGGATTCCCATTGGCTGCTGACAAAGCAGCAGATACTCTTCCTGGGGTCCAAACACATTAATGCACTTACATCACACATAAAACAAAAGATAAAACAGTACATCATATAACATTATTACACCGCTAAATATCTACAATATAAAATGTATAATACCACCATACAACAATAGTACAATGTACAGCATGTGTGTGTAGAGTGCGTGTGCTAGCATGTGTGCGTATGCCTGTCTGTACCTATGCGTGTGTCTCTTCACAGTCTCCGCTGTTTCATAAGGTGATTTTTATCTATTTTTTTAAAATCTGATTCTACTGCTTGCATCAGTTACCTGATGTGGAATAGAGTTCCATGTAGTCAGGGCTCTACTTAGTATTATGTGCCTCCCATAGTCTGTTCTGGACTTGGGGATTGTGAAGAGACCTCTGTTTGTATTTCTTGTGGGTTATGCATGGGTGTCCGAGCCGTGCGATCGCAGTTTAAACGCATAGCTCTGTGCATTCAGCATGTCAACACTTCTTACAAAAACAAGTAGTGAGGAAGTCAATCTCTTCTCCACCTTGAGGCATGAGAGATTGACATGCATATTATTCATGTTAGCTCTCTGTGTACATTTAAGGGCCAGCCGTGCTGCCCTGTTCTGAAACAATTGTAATTTTCCTAAGTCCCTCTTTGTGGCACCTGACCACATGACTGAACAGTAGTCCAGGCGTGAGAAAACTAGGGCCTGCTTTGTTGATAGTACTGTTAAGAAGGAAGAGCAGCGCTTTATTATGGACAGACTTCTCCCCCATCTTAGCTACTGTTGTATCAACACGTTTTGACCGTGACAATTTACAATCCAGGGTTACTCCAAGCAGTTTAGTCACCTCAACTTGCTCAATTTACACATTATTCAATACAATATTTAGTTGAGGTTTAGGGTTTAGTGAATGATTTGTATCAAATACAATTATTTTAGTGTTTGAAATATTTAGGGCTAATTTATTCCTTGCCACCCATTCTGAAACTAACTGCAGCTCTTTGTTTAAGTGTTGCAGTGATTTCACTCTCTGTAGTAGCTGACATGTATAGTGTTGAGTCATCCGCATACAGTACATAGCCAGTGGTGTGTCATTAACAAAGATTGAAACAAGTAAGGGGCCTAGACAGCTGCCCGGGTGAATTCATGATTCTACCTGGATTATGTTTGAGAGGCTTCCAGTAAAGAACACTGTCTGTGTTCTGTTAGACAGGTAACTCTTTATCCACAATATAGCAGGGGGTGTAAAGCAATTACACATACCTTTTTCCAGCAGTAGACTATGATCGATAATGTCAAAAGCCACACTGAAGTCTAACAAAACAGCTCCAACAAACACTTTCAGCCAATCATCAGTCATTTGTGTAAGTGCCATGCTTGTTGAAGGTCCTTCCCTATTTGTATTTATTATGGATACCCATTAGATTCTGCCATGGTAGCAGCTACTCTTCCTGGGGTCCAGCAAAATAAAGGCAGTTGTACAACATTAAAACATTACAAAACATTCACAACAGATTTCACAACACATTAAGTGTGTGCCCTGAGTCCTCCTCATTACACACCACATACCATAAAATATTATTTACATCATCAACATAGGAATCACCAAAAAAAGTATTTTATGACTTCTTAAACACTATATTAGGCCCAGGTTTTCTGCAGCATTAGTAAAGATGTGATCAACACATGTTGATGAGTTCATTTAATCAATCAAATGTATTTATGAAGCCCTTCTTACATCAGCTGATGTCACAAAGTGCTGTACAGAAACCCAGCCTAAAACCCCAAACAGCAAGCAATGCAGGTGTAGAAGCACGGTGGCTAGGAAAAACTCCCTAGAAAGGCCAGAAGCTAGGAAGAAACCTAGAGAGGAGCCAGGCTATGAAGGGTGGCCAGTCCTCTTCTGGCTGTGCAAGGAAGAGATTATAACAGAAGATGGCCAAGATTTTCAAATGATCATGGTTGACCAGCAGGGTCAAATAATAATAATCACATTGGTTGTAGAGGGTGCAACAGGTCAGCATCTCAGGAGTAAATGTCAGTTGGCTTTTCATAGCCGATCATTCAGAGTATCTCTACCGCTCCTGCTGTCTCTAGAGTTTTAAACAACAGGTCTGGTAGCATGTCCGGTGAATGGGTCAGGGTTCCATAGCCGCAGGCAGAACAGTTGAAACTGGAGCAGCAGCACGACCAGGTGGACTGGGGACAGCAAGGAGTCATCGGGCCAGGTAGTCCTGAGGCATGGTCCTAGGGCTCAAGTCCTCCGAGAGAGGGAAAGAAAGAGAGAGAGAGAGAATTAGAGAGAGCATACTTAAATTCAAACAGGACACTGGATAAGTCAATATAAATACTCCAGATATAACAGACTGACCCCAGCCTCCCGACTCAAACTATTGCAGCATAAATACTGGCGACTGAGAATGGAGGGGTCGGGAGACACTGTGGCCCCGTCCGACGATACCCTGGATGGGGCCAAACAGGCAGGATATAACCCCACCCACTTTTCCAAAGCACAGCCCCCACACCACGAGAGGGATATCTCCAACCACCAACTTACCATCCTGAGACAAGGCAGGGTATAGCCCACGAAGATCTCCCCCACGGCACAAACCCAAGGGGGGGCGGCAGTGACAGGAAGATCACGTCAGTGACTCAAGTCACTCAAGTGACGTACCCCTCCTAGGGACGGCGTGGAAAAGCACCAGTAAGCCAGTGACTCAGCCCCTGTAATAGGGTTTGAGGCAGAGAATCCCCATGGAGAGAAGGGAAATGGCCAGGCAGAGACAGCAAGAGCAGTTAGTTGCTCCAGTGCCTTTCCGTTCACCTTCACACTCCTGGGCCAGACTACACTCAATCATAGGACCAATTGAAGAGATGAGTCTTCAATGAAGACTTAAACGTTGAGACCGAGTTTGCGTCTTTCACATGGATAGGCAGACCATTCCATAAAAATTGAGCTCTATAGGAGAAAGCCCTGCCTCCAGCTGTTTGCTTAGAAGTTCTAGGGACAGAAAGGAGGCCTGCGTCTTGTGACCGTAGCGTACGTGTATGCATGTACCGCAGGACAGAATTGGAAAGATAGGCTTGCTCCTACCTATGTAACGCTTTGTAGGTTAGCAGTAAAACCTTGAAATCAGCCCTTGCCTTAACAGGAAGCCAGTGTAGAGAGGCTAGCACTGGAGTAATTTGATCAAATTCTTAGGTTCTAGTCAAGATTCTAGCAGCTGTGTTTTGCACTACCTGAAGTTTATTTATTGCTTTATCTGGGTAGCCGGAAAGTAGAGCATTGCAGTAGTCTAACTTAGAAGTGACAAAAGCATGGATACATTGTTCTGCATAATTTTTGGACAGAAAGTTTCAGATTTTGTGGTGATCGATGGTATCAAAAGCAGCACGGGGGTCTAGGAGCACTAGGACAGACGCAGAGCAGATGCAAAGCAGATGCAGATGTAGAGCCGATGGTATCAAAAGCAGCACAAAGGTCTAGGAGCACGAGGACAGATGCAGAGCCTCGGTCTGACACCATTAAAAGGTAATTTACCACCTTCACAAGTGCAGTCTCAGTGCTATGATGGGGTCTAAAACCAGACTGAAGCGTTTCGTATACATTGTTTGTCTTCAGGAAGGCAGTGATTTGCTGCACAACAGGTTTTTAATTTTCTTTTGAGCGGAATGGGAAATTCGATATAGGACCATAGTTTTATATATTTTCTGGGTTAAGGTTTGGCTTTTTCAGAGAGGCTTTATTACTGCCACTTTTAGTGAGTTTGGTACACATCCGGTGGATAGAGAGCCACTTATTATGTTCAACATAGGAGGGCCAAGCGCAGGAAGCAGCTCTTTCAGTAGTTTAGTTGGAATAGGGTCCAGTATGCAGCTTGAAGATTTAGAGGCCATGATTATTTTCATCAATGTGTCAAGAGATGTAGTACTAAAACACTTGAGTGTCTCTCTTGTTCCTAGGTCCTGGCAGAGTGGTGTAGACTCAGGACAACTGAGCTTTGGAGAAATACGCAGATTTAAAAAGTAGTCTGTAATTTGTTTTCTAATGATCATGATCTTTTCCTCAAAGAAGTTCATGAATTTATCACTGCTGAAGTGAAAGCCATCGTCTCTTTTGGAATGCTGCTTTTTAGTTAAACTGATACCATCACAAAGCTTTTTTTTAGGATTGTTCTTATTTCCCTCAATTAAGTTGGAAAAAAAGGATGATCGAGCAGCAATGAGGGCTCTTTGATATTACACGGTACTGTCTTTCCAAGCTAGTCAGAAGACTCCTAGTTTGGTGTAGGGCCATTTCCGTTCCAGTTTTCTGGAAGCTTGCTTCGGAGCTCGGGTATTTTCTGTATACCAGGGAACTAGTTTCCTATGACAAATGTTTTTTGTTTTTAGGTGTGCCACTGAGTCTAGGGTATTACGCAAGGTTAAATTGAGTTCCTCAGTTAGGTGGTTAACTGATTGTTGTACTCTGACGTCCTTGGGTAGGTGGAGGGAGTCTGGAATGGCATCTAGGAATGTTTGGGTTGTCTGAGAATTTATAGCACATCTTTTGATGATCCTTGGTTGGGTTCTGAGCAGATTATTTGTTGCGATTGCAAACATAATAAAATGGTGGTCCGATAGTTCAGGATTATGAGGAAAAACATTAAGATCCACAACATTTATTGCACGAGACAAACTAGGTCCAGAGTATGACTGTGACAGTGAGTAGGTCCGGAGACATATTGGACAAAACCCACTGAGTCGATGATGGCTCTGAAAGCCTTTTGGAGTGGGTCTGTGGACTTTTCTATATATTAAAGTCACCATTAAATTGTAATATTATCTGCCATGACTACAAGGTCTGATAGGAATTCAGGGAACTCAATGAGGAATGCTGTTTATGGCTCAGGAGGCCTGTAAACAGTAGCTATAAAAAGTGATTGGTTAGGTTGCATAGATTTCATGACTAGAAAGACAAAAACATTGTTTTTTTTGTAAATGAAAATTTGCTATCGTAAATGTTAGCAACATTTCCTCCTTTGTGGGATGCGCTGGGGATATGGTCACTAGTGTAACCAGGAGATGAGGCCTCATGTAACACAGTGAATTCATGTTTCAGTCAGGCCAATCACATCACATCATTATGATCAGTGATTAGTTAATTGACTGTAACTGCCTTGGTAGTAACTGCCTTCATTCCTGTGCTGTTTATAACTACCTTGGTACTGTAGGTTGACTGATAACCTGAACCAAGTTGCAGGCACTGGTTACAGTTTGAATGTTTAACAAAGGTATGTAAGGATTAACTGAACTGGGCTTGGGTCATTGATAAGTCATTCTCTCAACGCAGACTTTAAATGTGTGGGCCATTAGCCAAGATGATTTGGATGGACTCTGTCATTCATGTAGAGCATCTTCTGGTTCCAAAAGGTCTCAAAGTTATCTATAAAAGTGATTCCAACAGAGCTAATGTTATCTTTTAGCCATGTTTAATGCCAGTGGCATTAAATCCCCTCTGCATTTTTCCTATTTTGTTGCCTTACAACCTGGAATTAAAATATATATTTTTGGGGGGTTTGTATCATTTGATTTACACAACATGCCTACCAATTTGAATATATTTTTTTCTTGTGAAACAAATAAGAAATAAGACAAAAAACAGAACTTGAGCATGCATAACTATTCACCCTCCCAAAGTCAATACTGTGTAGAGCCATCTTTTGCAGCAATTACAGCTGCAAGTATCTTGGGGTGTGTTGGGGCTTGGGGCTTGGCCATCAAGCCACTGGAATTGTTGCCCATTCTTCAAGGCAAAACTGCTCCAGCTCCTTCAAGTTGGATGGGTTCCGCTGGTGTACAGCAATCTTTAAATCATACCACAGATTCTTAATTGGATTGAGGTCTGGGCTTTGACTAGGCCATTCCAAGACATTTAAATGTTTCCCCTTAAACCACTCAAGTGTTGCTTTAGCAGTATGTTTAGGGTCATTGTCCTGCTGGAAGGCGAACCTCCGTCCCAGTCACAAATCTGGAAGACTGAAACAGGTTTCCCTCAAGAATTTTCCTGTATTTTGCACCATCCATCATTCCTTCAATTCTGACCAGTTTCCCAGTCCCTGTCGATGAAAAACATCCCCACTGCATGATGCTGCCACCACCATGCTTCACTGTAGGGATGTGTTCTCAGGGTGATGAGAGGTGTTGGGTTTGCGCCAGACATATCATTTTCCTTGATGGCCAAAAAGCTCAATTTTAGTCTCATCTGACCAGAGTACCTTCTTCCATATGCTCGAGGAGTCTCCCACATGCCTTTTGGGAAACACCAATGTTTGCTTGTTTTTTCTTTAAGCAATGGCTTTTTTTTCTGGCCACTCTTCCCTAAAGCCCAGCTCTGTGGAGTGTACGGCTTAAAGTGGTCCTATGGACAGATACACCAATCTCAGCTGTGGACCTTTGCAGCTCCTTCAGAGTTATCTTTGGTCTCTTTGTTGCCTCTCTGATTAATGCCCTGCCCTGGTCTGTGAGTTTTGGTGGGCAGCCCTCTCTTGGCAGGTTTCTTGTGATGCTATGTTCTTTCCATTTTTTAAATAATGGATTTAATGCTTAATGGTGCTCTGTGGGATGTTCAAGGTTTCAGATATTCTCCACAACTTTGTCCCTGACCTGTTTGGAGATCTCCTTGGTCTTCATGGTGCCCCTTGCTTAGTGGTGTTGCAGACTCTGGGGCCTTTCAGAACAGGTGTATATATACACTGAGATCATGTGACAGATAATTTGACAGATCATGTGACACTTAAATAAAGTCCACCTGTGTGCAATCTAACTAATTATGTGTCTTCTGAAGGTAATTGGTTGCACCAGATCTTATTTAGGGCCTTCTTAGCAAAAGGGGTGAATACATAACAAGTTATTTTTTTAGTTTCACTTCGCCAATTTGGACTATTTTATGTATTTCCATTTCATGAAATCCAAATAAAAATCAATTTAAATTACAGGTTGTAGTGCAACAAAATACGAAAAACTCCAAAGGGGATGAATACTTTTGCAAGGCACTGTATTATACACACTTTTGCAAGGCACTGTATTATACAGAGGCACATGGGGTGAGGGTTTGGAGGGAGTTGAGTATGGAGGTTAGGAGTTGGGCTGGTAAGGCCTCTAGGTGTGATATGAAAGATGTGGTGGTCTGGAAGGGAGATACAATAGGAAAAACATTAGGACACATCAACATAAAGGTGCAGACATGACAAAGTCGTGAAATAGTGCTCAGAGAGAAGAATGCTGCTTGTATGGGGAACAGAGGTTTGAAAAAGGCAAGAGAGGTGATGAAGGGAGTGGGAACAGGTATGAAGGGAAAGGGGATGCCTAGTCAGTTGCACAACTGAATTAATTCAACAAAAATGTGTCTTCCGCATTTAACCCAACCCCTCTGAATCAGAGAGGTGCGGGGGGCTGCCTTAATCAATGTCCACTTCATCAGCACCCAGGGAGCAGTTGTTTTGGGGGGGTTAACTGCCTTGCTCAAGGGCAGAACGGCAGACTTTTCGACCTTGCCAGCTTGGGGATTCAAACCAGCAACCTTTTGTTTACTGGCACGCGCTCTTAACTGCTTGGCATGGCCTATGGTAATTGGAAGCAATTGGAGTCCTGTAGGGCTGCCATGACCCTTCACAACAAGACTGACACTCAAATTTCTGGTAAAAATTCTATAAAACTAGTATAAAAAAGAAGACATTTTAGCTGTGAAATTGCTCAGCTAATGCATGTTTTACTGTAACAGTGTTGGCTCAACAAGATAATACACTGCCCTGCTTAGAGGGGGGTAGCTGTCGGGCTAGTGGCATGCGCTACCTCCAGAGGTAGTGGTCGAGACTTGAGAAGTTCGCAAGTTTACATTGCAGTAATAATGTGTAGCCGAGGGTATTTTTGTGAAAAGTCTAGTCAGTGTGAAGACCCTCTTAATTGCATAGTGATGAGTATTACTTTCATTTCTTTTCAATTGGTTATCTAGTGGACCACATGCCACATCGAGATTAGAAAAGGGTTGGTCACTAAAATAAAATTATATGGAGGCAAGGTCTATGTGAATCAGAGTGTGTGAGTGGAGCTGAGCGGTCTGAAATCCCGCTCATCACTCACTGAGCTCCCAGCACCATGTCCTTTCCAACAGCTCCACTAAAAACCACTCTTCACTCAGGAAAAAAAACTGCCACTCCAAATTAGCACCATTAATTAAAATCTCAATTTAGCCAACACCCATCTATTTTTTGACTACCTGGACCTAACATTTGGTTTTGTACTGAAGTATTGAAACAAAACCATATGAATTGAATTTAAAAAGTATTTTAATAAACAATATGAAAAGGTGACTAACAAGCACTCATCATTTCAAGTAACCTACATGTAGTATTATACAGCATATACAGTGGGGCAAAAAAAGTATTTAGTCAACCACCAATTGTGCAAGTTCTCCCACTTAAAAAGACAAGATAGGCCTGTGATTTTCATCATAGGTACACTTCAACTATGACAGACAGAATGAGAAAAAAAATTCCAGAAAATCACATTGTAGGATTTTTATTAATTTATTTTCAAATTATGGTGGAAAATAAGTATTTGGTCACCTACAAACAAGCAAGATTTCTGGCTCTCACAGACCTTCTTTAAGAGGCTCCTCTGTCCTCCACTTGTTACCTGTATTAATGGCACCTGTTTGAACTTGTTATCAGTATAAAAGACACCTGTCCACAACCTCAAACAGTCACACTCCAAACTCCACTATGGCCAAGACCAAAGAGCTGTCAAAGGACAGCAGAAACAAAATTGTAGACCTGCACCAGGCTGGGAAGACTGAATCTGCAATAGGTAAGCAGCTTGGTTTGAAGAAATCAACTGTGGGAGCAATTATTAGGAAATGGAAGACATACAAGACCACTGATAAAAATTACAGGCCTCTCATCTTTTTAAGTTGGAGAACTTGCACAATTGGTGGCTGACTAAATACTTTTTTGCCCCACTGTACATGCTAAATAGGTCAGGCGAAGAAAAGAAAATGTATTATTTCAGCCAGGTCACCCTTGATACAAGTCAGTATTCAATGTCCATACATGTCTGAGGACGTTGGGAGATTATACAATAGACTATCATAGATTTTTTTTTACATAGATAGGGTTATTTTGCCTAAAAACCTTTAGGCCTATCAAAACGGGAAAACTCCTTGAAAAGAGGTAATATGTCAGGCATATTGGGTAAAAATCTATGATCAAATCAAATTGTATTTGTCAAATGCTCCAAGTACAACACGGTAGACCTTACCGTGAAATGCTTACTTACAAGCCCTTAACCAACAATGCAGTTCAAGAAAGAGTTAAGAAAATATTTACCAAATAAACTGAAGCAAAAATACTGAAATAAAATAAAAAGTAAGACAAAAATAACAATAATGAGGCAATATACACGAGGTACCAGTACCGAGTCAATGTTCGGGGGTACAGGTTAGTCAAGTTATTTTGTACATGTAGGTAGGGGTAAAGTGACTATGCATAGATAATAAACAGCGAGTAGCAGCAGTGTAAAAACAAAGGGGGAGGGGGACGTGTCAATGTAAAATAGTCCGGGCGGCCATGTGATTAATTGTTCAGCAGTCTTATGGCTTGGGGGTAGAAGTTGTTAAGTAGCCTTTTGGTCCTAGACTTGGCGCTCCGGTACCGCTTGCCGTGCGGTAGCAGAGAGAAGTCTATGACTTAGATGACTGGAGTCTTTGACTATTTTTTGGGCCTTCCTTTGACACCGCCTAGTATATAGGTCTAGGATGGTAGGAAGCTTGGTGCCAGTGATGTACTGGGCCATACGCACTACCCTCTATAGCGCCTTACGGTCAGATGCCGAGCAGTTGCCAGGCGGTGATGCAATCGGTCAGGATGCTCTCGATGGTGCAGCTGTAGAACTTTGAGGATCTGGGGACCCATGCCAAATATTTTCAGTCTCCTGAGGGGAAAAAGGTGTCATGCCCTCTTCACGACTGTCTTGGTGAGTTATGACCATGATAGTTCATTGGTGATTTGGACACCAAAGAACTTGAAACTCTTGACCCGCTCCATTACAGCCCGGGCGATGTTAATGGGGGCCTGTTCGGCCCATCTTTTCCTGCAGTCCACAATCAGCTCCTTTGTCTTGCTCACATTGAGGGAGAGGTTGTTGTCCTGGCACCACATTGCCCGGTCTCTGACCTCCTCCTTATAGGCTGTCTCATCATTGTCAGTGATCAGGCCTACCTGAGCAAACTTAATCATGGTGTTGCGTCGTGTTTGGCCACTCAGTTGTGGGTGAACAGGGAGTACAGGAGGGGACTAAGCACGCACCCTGAAGGAGACCTGGGGTTGAGGATAAGCGTGGCAGATGTGTTGTTGCCTACCTTTACCACCTGGGGGCGGCCCATCAGAAAGTCCAGGATCCAGTTGCAGAGGGAGGTGTTTAGTCCCATGGTCCTTAGCTTAGTGATGAGCTTTGTGGGCACTATGGTGTTGAATGCTGAGCTGTAGTCAATGAACAGCATTCTCACATAGGTCTTCCTTTTGTTCAGGTGGGAAAGGGCAGCGTGGAGTGTGATTGAGATTGCATCATCTGTGGATCTGTAAGGGCAGTATGCGAATTGGAGTGGGTCTAGGGTTTCTGGGATGATGGTGTTGATGTGAGCCATGATCACCCTTTCAAAGCACTTGGTTGTTACAGACGTGAGTGCTACCTTCGCTTCCTTGGGCACAGGGACGATTGTATAGATAATAAAATGAACAAAACTTTTAAGATATCAGATTTTTTGCCTTTGTGAAACTCGCTCTGTACTCAAATTGGGCTCGCTCCACTCCTCACTCCGCTCCACTCACATACTCTGGTGTGAATGAGAGTGAAGGTCGCCCCCATGTTCACTCCGTGTCATGACACCTTGTGAATTGACTGAAGCTTGCTTATAAGAATCCTGATGACCCAACAGTTAGGAATGCTTCTCTCTCTCTGAGATCGCTTAAATCAATTTTTACAGGCCACACATCATCTCATCCACCAGACTTTTCTCTGCCATCAACTAGCTGATTTGTCCAGAAAACAAGCTAATCATGTTTCAGTTTGGAGCTGTTTTAACACTACTATCTCCTCTACTCCCTGGGAGGATCTTCAAGGCATATTGCCGTTTTGAATTTCTGCCGACCAAGGTGAATGAAGTGTTAATTTCTGCTTAAAAGAACAAAGGCCCTGGTCCTGATCGGGTTAGGGTTGATTGTGAGTTGTCCAGAGGCACTCATTAAATGAAGGCCAAGCAAGAGGAGAAGGATCATCCTTCTTGTTTGACCCTAATGTCTCTCTAACACACTCTAACATGTCCTGGGAGAGATGTTTTACAGGAGGCTAGCGGGAAACCTTACTTCAGTAATAACACAGTATCACAGAACACACACAAACGTACAAGGAGAGAAATCCTAGATCACTAATAACACACTACTTCATTCCCTCTCCTGTGGGATGACAGGAGTTATTTTACACAGCATAAGCAAAACAAGAGAGAAAGTTCACATTATACCGACTGAAAATTAGACGATAACCTGTTTATGTCCTGCTGTGTTTGGTTGTTTTTGGACGTTCAGGGAACACTCTTCCTTGGGTTACAGAACAGATCCCTTCTGTGTGGGCTCTCTGTATTCCCCTGGCTGCTGCATTGCTAGCCGATCTATTGCCTCTTATTGTATTAAACACAGGCGCTGGACCACTTAAGATGCTGATGGAGCCCAATCTGACACTGCCAATAGCAGCACTAAGAAACCATCTTCTGTTAAGGAGACTCTCAAGTTGGGCCCTTCACTTAAGATTTCCTTAGTGCTGTTATTGAAACTATCTGTCTGGGCTCTGTCATGATATGTGGTTCTGTATGGCTCAATTGGTAGAGTATGGTGCTTGCAATGCCAGGGTTGTGTGTTTGATTGGAAGTTTCTGTGGATATAACTTTGTGCCCCTGGATTTGTCCAATGTTGTTGAATGTGCTTTAAATATGCTATTGTAATAGCAATGGTTAGAAGGGAGTCGTGGCTTCAGTTACCACAAAAATGTCACCTCAACATTGCTGCATCAACATGCCTTTCACCAAAGCCATACAGTATTTATTTTATACCTACTTTCAACATTATGAAATCATCTGTCTTTAACTGGTATTAAAAGTTGATATTGCTCAGTCTAATTGTGTGTCTAGTCACTGGCTGATTCCAAATTTCATTCAAAATAATTTATAGGAATTTGAGTCAGTGTTATACAATGCTAAAATCAAAACCATACCGTGATAAAGTTCAGTGAATAATGTGAATTTGGCCTTCATTCATTCCACCTGCAGTAGTGTTCCATGTGTGGTCTTTGCCCATTTGCTTATGAGTCTATGACTGCGTTTAGACAGCAGCCCAATTCTGATCATTTTTTTTCACTAATTGGTATTTTTTAACAATCACATCAGATCTTTTCAAATCAGATATTTTTCAGAGCTGATTAGTCAAAAGACCAATTACCGAGAAAACAATATCTGAATTGGGCTGCCTGTCTAAACGCAGCCCTCGAGATGCCTCTGTATTGGGGTCTGTCTGTATTTTGGTTGAGGACACATTGTCCTGGTGCAGTTATGTAACAACTGCACCACCATGTGGAAAAGTATGAAATGGCAAGCAAGTATAAAACATGTTTTTTTAAATCCTAAAACACGCACACACCAGAAGTTATGGCTTCATAACAGGATGATAGAACTCTTTAAGATGTTGCAGCACAGAGTACAGGAGAGATAGTCAAGGGCCGATAGGAAAGTGCTACTATCACCCCAAAATACCATCCCGACTGATTATCGGTCGATCTCTAGTTGGCAGCACTTTTTACTGTATTTTACTGTTCCTTATTCTTTACATATAGGTGTGAAGTTATGAAAACTATTTCCACTACATAGCAACAGTGCAACCAATGATGGTGGGGAGGAAGAGAGAATGAATGATTTGTTATTTAGCCATCAAAGAACAATGTTTTAGTTCACACATGCAAGAGTACATGTACACACTCCAAAATTGATCCAATACCTTTATCCTTTCTCGTGAGAACAGCATCTCTACTTCTTAATGTATTCTTACAGTGGCGATCTTAGCATGTAAATCTTGGTGGGGCAAAAAAAAAAAGAAAAGTGGGATGCATGCCAGAAAAGCCACTACACAACACAACAACACTAAACAATACATTAATTGCACTTTAACGGTAACAAACGGTGCCCACAAACTGTTAGGGCCTACATAAAGCTGTCCCAACATCTTACCGCTGCTACACCTGGCTATCAGCGGAGCCTTATCTGGCAGCGAAACAGTTAATTCAGTCTCATTTACTGCCTTTAAAAAATACATAGCTGATATGGCTGACTTGCTTAAACCAATGAGGTTTCTAATGACAGTTGAGATGTACAAAATATGGCATAAGGGGACAAGCGGATAAGAGGCAATCCTTAATTTCAATTAAGACATGAATGAGCGTGCTAGGACGGAAGTAACGTTAGTCAATATAACTATTTGTTTAGCACTTTTGAAATGTACAGTGACAGGATTCAGAACATGGGCCATTCTAACAATGTTCTCCCTGTACCCCAAGTCAGAACCGTAAGATAAATAAAGGGGGCATATAAGCAGAAAATGAATGCTCTTACAATATTAATTTCTCTAAAACAGGTTATAGGCTACAGCAGAAAATTCAGAATGGTAGGCAAAATGAAGAGGGGTAAATAGACCAAATTATTAGGGTGAGGCACACGGGCTACTAACATCTTACTACACAATATACAGTTGAAGTCGGAAGTTTACATATACTTAGGTTGGAGTCATTAAAACTCGTTTTTCATCCACTCCAACAATGTCTTGTTAAAAACTATAGTTTTGGCAAGTCGGTTGGGACATTTACTTTGTGCATGACACAAGTAATTATCCAACAATTGTTTACAGACAGATTATTTCACTTAATCACAATTCCAGTGGGTCAGAAGTTTACATACACTAAGTTGACTGCCTTTAAACAGCTTGGAAAATTCCAGACAATGTCATGGCTTTAAAGGCTTCTTATAGGCTAATTGACATCATTTGAGTCAAATGGAGGTGTCCCTGTGGATGTATTTCAAGGCCTACCTTCAAACTCAGTACCTCTTTGCTTGACATCATGGGAAAATCAAAAGAAATCAGCCAAACTTATAGACCTCCACAAGTCTGGTTCATCCTTGGGAGCAATTTCCAAAGGCCTGAAGGTACCACGTCCATCTGTACAAACAATAGTAAGCAAGTACAAACACCATGGGACCACGCAGCCGTCAACCCGCTCAGGAAGGAGACATGTTCTGTCTCTTAGAGAGAAGAACACACTTTGGTGCAAAAAAAGTGCAAATCAATCCCAGGACAACAGCAAAGGAACTCATGAAGATGCTGGAGGAAACAGGTTCAAAAGTATCTACATCCACAGTAAAACGAGTCCTATATCAACATAACCTGAAAGGCCGCTTACCACTGCTCCAAAACTGCCATAAAAAAAGCCAGACTACGGTTTGCAACTGCACATCGGGACAAAGATGGTACTTTCTGGAAAAATATCCTTTGGTCTGATTAAACAAAAATAGAACTGTTTGACCATAATGACCATCGTTATGTTTGGAGGAAAAAGGGGGAGGCTTGCAAGCCGAAGAACATCATCCCATCCCATTACAGGCCTCTCTCATCTTTTTAAGTGGGAGAATTTGCACAATTGGTGGCTGACTAAACACTTTTTTGCCCCACTGTATGTCCCTGGCATATTACATAATTTATGCAGCAGTATACAATACATTTTTGGACTCACCTTGTTGTGCAGTGCTCACTTGAACAGGAAGGTGACGCGGCAGTCCTTGGTGGGAGAATGTTGTTATCAAAGTCTGGCATTCTCTGGATTTATGATGCTTTCAAAACAACTGGAGGCTGGATTTACAATTCCAAGTTGGTTGACCGTTCAAAACATATTTTCCCAGCTAGCTAACTGGCTACAAGCTATTTAGTCATTGTTAGTTTTCTAACCTGGATAACACTCGCCAGTCCAGCTTCCCTGCCCCATCCACCGCTGCCCCCTGGACACTGATCACTTGGCTACATAGCTGATGCATGCTGGACTGTCCATTAATCACGGTAATCCATTCTGCTTGTTTATGTTTTATCTGTCGGCCCCAGCCGCACTCAGGCTCTGTGTGTAGTTAATCCGACCCCCCCTCTGCCTAGTCAATCGCCATTCTACCTGCTGTTGTTGTGCTAGCTGATTAGCTGTTGTTGTCTCACCTACTGTTTTAGCTAGCTCTCCCAATTCAACACCTGTGATTACTGTATGCCTCGCTGTATGTCTCTCTCAAATGTCAATATGCCTTGTATACTGTTGTGCAGGTTATTTATCATTGTTTTAGTTTACAATGGAGCCCCTAGTTCCACTCTTTATACCCCTGATACCTCCTTTGTCCCACCCCCCACACATGCGGTGACCTCACCCATTACAACCAGCATGTCCAGAGATACAACCTCTCTCATCATCACCCAGTGCCTGGGCTTACCTCCGCTGTACCCGCACCCCACCATACCCCTGTTTGCGCATTATGCCCTGAATATATTCTACCATGCCCAGAAACCTGCTCCTCTTATTCTCTGTCCCCAACGCCCTAGGCTACCAGTTTTGATAGCCTTCAGCCGCACCCTCATACTACTCCTTCTCTGTTCCGCGGGTGATGTGGAGGTAAACCCAGGCATGTCCCCAGGCACCCTCATTTGTTGACTTCTGTGATCGAAAAAGCCTTGGTTTCATGCATGTCAACATCAGAAGCCTCCTCCCTAAGTTTGTCTTACTCACTGCTCTAGCACATTCTGCTAACCCTGATGTCCTTGCCGTGTCTGAATCCTGGCTCAGGAAGGCCACCAAAAATTCTGAGATTTCCATACCCAACTATAACATCTTCCGTCAAGATAGAACTGCCAAAGGGGGAGGAGTTGCAGTCTACTGCAGAGATAGCCTGCAAAGTAATGTCATACTTTCCAGGTCCATACCCAAACAGTTCGAACTACTAATTTTGAAAATTACTTTCTCCAGAAATAAGTCTCTCACTGTTGCCGCCTGCTACCGACCCCCCTCAGCTCCCAGCTGTGCCCTGGACACCATTTGTGAATTGATCGCCCCCCATCTAGCTTCAGAGTTTGTTCTGTTAGGTGACCTAAACTGGGATATGCTTAACACCCCGGCAGTCCTACAATCTAAGCTAGATGCCCTCAATCTCACTCAAATCATCAAGGAACCCACCAGGTACAACCCTAACTCTGTAAACAAGGGCACCCTCATAGACGTCATCCTGACCAACTGGCCCTCCAAATACACCTCCGCTGTCTTCAACCAGGATCTCAGCGATCACTGCCTCATTGCCTGTATCCGCTACGAAGCCGCAGTCAAACGACCACCCCTCATCACTGTCAAACGCTCCCTAAAACACTTCTGTGAGCAGGCCTTTCTAATCGACCTGGCCCGGGTATCCTGGAAGGACATTGACCTCATCCCGTCAGTTGAGGATGCCTGGTCTTTCTTTAAAAGTAACTTCCTCACCATTTTAGATAAGCATGCTCCGTTCAAAAAATGCAGAACTAAGAACAGATATAGCCCCTGGTTCACTCCAGACCTGACTGCCCTCGACCAGCACAAAAACATCCTGTGGCGGACTGCAATAACATCGAATAGTCCCCGCGATATGCAACTGTTCAGGGAAGTCAGGAACCAATACACACAGTCAGTCAGGAAAGCTAAAGCCAACTTCTTCAGGCAGAAGTTTGCATCCTTTAGCTCCAACTCCAAAAAGTTCTGGGACACTGTGAAGTCCATGGAGAACAAGAGCACCTCCTCCCAGCTGCCCACTGCACTGAGGCTAGGTAACACGGTCACCACCGATAAATCCATGATTATCGAAAACTTCAACAAGCATTTCTCAACGGCTGGCCATGCCTTCCGCCTGGCTACTCCAACCTCGGCCAACAGCCCCCCCCCCCCGCAGCTACTCGCCCAAGCCTCTCCAGGTTCTCCTTTACCCAAATCCAGATAGCAGATGTTCTGAAAGAGCTGCAAAACCTGGACCCGTACAAATCAGCTGGGCTTGACAATCTGGACCCTCTATTCCTGAAACTATCCGCCGCCATTGTCGCAACCCCTATTACCAGCCTGTTCAACCTCTCTTTCATATCGTCTGAGATCCCCAAGGATTGGAAAGCTGCCGCAGTCATCCCCCTCTTCAAAGGGGGCGACACCCTGGACCCAAACTGTTACAGACCTATATCCATCCTGCCCTGCCTATCTAAGGTCTTCGAAAGCCAAGTCAACAAACAGGTCACTGACCCTCTCGAATCCCACCGTACCTTCTCCGCTGTGCAATCTGGTTTCCAAGCCGGTCACGGGTGTACCTCAGCCACGCTCAAGGTACTAAACGATATCATAACCGCCATCCATAAAAGACAGTACTGTGCAGCCGTCTTCATAGACCTTGCCAAGGCTTTCGACTCTGTCAATCACCGTATTCTTATCGGCAGACTCAGTAGCCTCGGTTTTTCGGATGACTGCCTTGCCTGGTTCACCAATTACTTTGCAGACAGAGTTCAGTGTGTCAAATCGGAGGGCATGCTGTCCTGTCCTCTGGCAGTCTCTATGGGGGTGCCACAGGGTTCAATTCTCGGGCCGACTCTTTTCTCTGTATATATCAATGATGTTTCTCATGCTGCGGGCGATTCCCTGATCCACCTCTACGCAGACGACACCATTCTATATACTTCCGGCCCGTCCTTGGACACTGTGCTATCTAACCTCCAAACGAGCTTCAATGCCATACAGCACTCCTTCCGTGGCCTCCAACTGCTCTTAAACGCTAGTAAAACCAAATGCATGCTTTTCAACCGTTCGCTGCCTGCACCCGCACGCCTGACCAGCATCACCACCCTGGATGGTTCTGACCTTGAATATGTGGACATCTATAAGTACCTAGGTGTCTGGCTAGACTCTAAACTCTCCTTCCAGACCCATATCAAACATCTCCAATCGAAAATCAAATCAAGAGTCGGCTTTCTATTCCGCAACAAAGCCTCCTTCACTCACGCCGCCAAACTTACCCTAGTAAAACTGACTATCCTACCGATCCTCGACTTCGGCGATGTCATCTACAAAATTGCTTCCAACACTCTACTCAGCAAACTGGATGCAGTTTATCACAGTGCCATCCGTTTTGTCACTAAAGCACCTTATATCACCCACCACTGCGACTTGTATGCTCTAGTCGGCTGGCCCTCGCTACATATTCGTCGCCAGACCCACTGGCTCCAGGTCATCTACAAGTCCATGCTAGGTAAAGCTCCGCCTTATCTCAGTTCACTGGTTACGATGGCAACACCCATCCGTAGCACGCGCTCCAGCAGGTGTATCTCACTGATCATCCCTAAAGCCAACACCTCATTTGGCCGCCTTTCGTTCCAGTTCTCTGCTGCCTGTGACTGGAACGAATTGCAAAAATCGCTGAAGTTGGAGACTTTTATCTCCCTCACCAACTTCAAACATCTGCTATCTGAGCAGCTAACCGATCGCTGCAGCTGTACATAGTCTATTGGTAAATAGCCCACCCATTTTCACCTACCTCATCCCCATACTGTTTTTATTTATTTATTTTTCTGCTCTTTTGCACACCAATATGTACATAACCATCTGATCATTTATCACTCCAGTGTTAATCTGCATAATTGTAATTATTCGCCTACCTTCTCATGCCTTTTGCACACAATGTATATAGACTCCCCTTTTTTCTACTGTGTTATTGACTTGTTAATTGTTTACTCCATGTGTAACTCTGTGTTGTCTGTTCACACTGCTATGCCTTATCCTGGCCAGGTCGCAGTTGCAAATGAGAACTTGTTCTCAACTAGCCTACCTGGTTAAATAAAGGTGAAATAAAAAAAATAAAAAAAATAAAAAATAAAAGTTGGAGCTTGTTTATTCCCAGTTGTTTTGAACTCACCGAAGTGAAGTCAAGTTTTCGCAGTTCCGAGTTAGTCGTTTTGAGCGTGGCACAAATCATGCTTCATTGACAGCATGGCTAATGTTAAATGTTTATCATTTTAAACTTTGAAAAGAGCCCCTTAATCACAGATTTGGGACCACACAGCCAGTCACTGATTCCTTCCAAACCACTCGTTGAATTTGCGATTCCCAACTTGTGTAATGTTTAATGGCCTTTGAGCACCGATACGTTTTATCTATAACTTCATATGACAAGGGTTAAAAAGGATTTGCCAGTAGATTGTCGACTTGATTCATGATGATTACTATTAGCTAAGATTGTGAAAGTATTTACCTTTATTTAACTAGGCAAGTCAGTTAAGAACAGATTCTTATTTTCAATGACAGCCTAGGAACAGTGGGTTAACTGCTTGTTCAGGGGCAGAATGACCCTTGAACTTGCAACCTTCCAGTTACTATTCCAACACTCTAACCACTAGGCTACCCTGCCACCTTAGTATGTTGACATGATCAGTCCAATCAAAGCTACTTTACATAAAATTACTTTAAATCATGTTATATCTGTGGCCAATGACCTTGAGCCTTCTTGGATGGGCACTTCTAATAACACCCGAAGGGAGAGAATTTTCAAGGTCTCCTCTTACACTTGGCAGTGATGTAGTCCCCATGAGTGACAGAACACTGAGCCAATCACGGCGCAACGCTCCGTATTTGAAAGCACTGAACTAGGCTGAAACACCTGCATTTGGAGCTGCCTTACTCAAGAAAACAAAAAAGAAAACAAAGGAGACCATGTTTGTATGTGGCTTTATTAACTCTGATATATTATTTTTTACATTGTTTGCAAATTGTTATGTGACACATATGAATGCAAAAATAACATGTTAGATTGTTGAAGTGAGGGAAAAATTGAAGTGTAGGGTCATTGAGGTTGGACGGGATTTTGGGGATGGGGCCAGGGTCTATAAGACGTTAGTATGGCTCTTTTTTATTTTCTCAGAAGTACTTGAGTTAGGTAGGAGGATTTTGAGCCAATATTGTAAACCGTGAACGACCACACACACACTCCAGTAAAGTAGGTAGCAGCATGCACCTTTAATGTTTGTTTGCAGACCGCCATTATCATTATTGAATAAAAATATAAACGCAACATGCAACAATTTGAAATCAGTCAATTGAAATTAACATAACATTTTCTGACAAAAGCTCTGGTTGACATAACTGCAATCAGCATGCCAATTGCACACTCCCTCAAATTTTGAGACATCTGTAGCATTGTGTTTTGTGACAAAACTGCATGTTTTAAGATGCCTTTTAGTGTCCCCAGCACAAAGTACACCTGTGTAATGATCATGCTGTTTACTCAGCTTCTTGATATGCCACACCTGTCAGGTGGATTAATTATCTTGGCAAAGGAGAAATGCTCACTAACAGGGATGTAAACATTTGTGCACAAAATTTGAAAGAAATAAGCTTTTTGTATGTATGGAACATTTCTGGGGTCTTTTATTTCAGCTCATGAAACATGGGACCAACACTTTACACATTGCATTTATCATTTTTTCTTCAGTATAAGTTGTCGAGTCAAATATACTGTATCCATTTTAAGTCTACATTTAGCAAAAATGAATTTTCTTATACATTTTGGGCAGTTAGCTGGCTAACTCATTGGAACAGCGCCCAGTTAAGGTGTTCTCGTTCATAGGTTCGGTTTGCTCCAAGCAGAACTCGGCTAGGCGAAGTGAACGGCTGCGCTCGCATATTAGTTTAGAATACATTCATTTGAAAAACGAGAATAAGGTGGCAATATTACTTTTTGTCATTCTTAAGACGCCATAGCCAGTACATTCCTCAAATTAGTCAGAATGAATCTAAGATAACTCAAATGTGTAATTAATTTTCCAGAGGTCTTAGTTGCGCAACTTTTCATCCAAGATGATCGGTACAGTATATCTCAAGTGAAAAAATGTCCATGAACTAGTAGTCTGCAATTGAATGACAACACACTTCATTGAAGACTCCCGACTGTTGACCAATCACAGACGAAGGGGCATAGACGTCGGCTAGCAAACTTCAGCTTGCCACAAGAAAAATTTGGTTGAACAGTCAGGAAAAAAACCTGCCGAATGCTGCTGAACACCAAAATGAACAAAAACAATTGTCATATATGCAAACTGTTTAACATTGGGTGACAAAAATAACCAGAGGGGTCACAGTCAGCGAACGGTTCTAAAAACAGAAATAACTTCAATCGAGTGCAAACAAAAATAGAAAACAAGTGCAAATAGTAAAATGAATTAATAGAACTGCCTCAGTTTCTGTAGATAGGATTTGTCTTTTGCATTGTGCAACAAAGTGCATGAAAAAAAACGAATAATGTAACGTTTCTTCACTTGAAGTGATTTACCTGAGAAAAAAACACGCAGACAGTTGGGTTAATGGCACCCTATTCTCTGGTTAAAAGGGAATAGGGCGCCATTTTGGATTCAGCTTTAGTCTACAGTCTAGATGACAGTTGGCCTAGACCGGTACAATTATATATGGATGCAGCCGGGTTGTCTTCCGTTGCAGTCTTCTTCTCTGGTTTCTCTCAGTCTCCCTTCATTCTTCACCTTTCTCCTCCATCTCTGAATCTTTCTCTAAATTGCCTCTCTCCTCAGTCTCTCCTTCAGTCGGTCCTTTCCTTCCCTCCTCCACTGCTGCTGCTTCCCTTTTTTCTGTGACCCTCTCCTCCGTCTTGACTACTGTCCATTTTTCCTCCATGTCCTCCATCTTTCGTTCCTCACCTGACTCCTCTAACGTAAGTTCCATCCGCTCCTCTTCCAACTCATCCATCTTCAGCAACTTCTCCTCCCCTCCTAGAATCTCCTTCTCCATGGCAAAGTATTTTTCTGGCGTCTCTCCTCTTTCATCCTCCATGGTCAAAGCCTTTTCTGCAATCCTCTCCTCCTTATCCTCCTCTTCTCCTTTCACCACTTTCCCCTCTTCATCCTCCATGGCCAAAGCCTTTTCTGCAATCCTCTCCTCCTTATCCTCCTCTTCTCCTTTCACCACTTTCCCCTCTTCATCCTCCATGGCCAAGTATTTTTCTGGTGTCTCTCGTCTTTCATCCTCCATGGACAAAGCATTTTCTGCAATCCTCTTTTCGTCTTCTCCTTTTCCTTCCACCCCTTCTCCCTCCAACTCCATGACAGTCTCCTCATCCTCTCTCTCCTCTTCTCTCTCCCTGTGGGAGTGTTTGCTCTCCTGGCTGCTGCTCACTGCATCCTCAGGCAGAGGCTGCCAGTAGTCATACAGTTTACCCTGGAGGCAACAGACGTATTGCATTACTATAAAACACATCACACTGCTATCAAACATGAATTACTACAGCTTACCCTGGAGGGAGGGAACATACATTATTACAGCAGTTTCTCTCTGCAATGATAAATACACAGAATTAAACCAAACACAGCTCTGCGATACCATAGCTGACCCTGGCAGTACTTTCCAGCAGTATATAAACTCAGCAAAAAAAGAAACCTCTCACTGTCAAGTATTTTGGCTGCGTTTATTTTCAGCAAACTTAACATGTGTAAATATTTGTACGAACATAAGATACAACAACTGAGACAAACTGACAAGTTCCATAGACATGTGACTACCCTGAAATTGGATAATGTGTCCCTAAACGAAGGGGGGGGGGTACTAAGTACTACAGCGCATCTCCTCCTCATGGACTGCACCAGATTTGCCAGTTCTTGCTGTGAGATGTTACCCCACTCTTCCACCAAGGCACCTGCAAGTTCCCGGACATTTCTGGGGGGGAATGGCTCTAGCCCAGAATGAGCAGTATGGCTGGTGGCATTGTCATGCTGGAGGGTCATGTCAGGATGAGCCTGCAGGAAGGGTACCATATTAGGGAGGAGGATGTTTTCCCTGTAACGCACAGCGTTGAGATTGCCTGCAATGACAACAAGCTCAGTCCGATGATGCTGTGAAACACCTCTCCATACCATGACGGACCCTCCACCTCGATCCCGCTCCAGAGTACAGGCCTCAGAGTGAAGCTCATTTCTTTGACGATAAACGCGAATCCGACCATCACCCCTGGTGAGACAAAACCGCGACTATTCAGTGAAGAGTACTTTGTGCCAGTCCTGTCTGGTCCAGCGACGGTGGGTTTGTGCCAATAGGCAACGTTGTTGCCGGTGATGTCTGGTGAGGACCTGCCTTACAACAGGCCTACAAGCCCTCAGTCCAGCCTCTCTCAGCCTACTGTGGACAGTCTGAGTACTGATGCAGGGATTGTATGTTCCTGGTTTAACTCGGGTAGTTGTTGTTGCCGTCCTCTACCTGTCCCGCAGCTGTGATGTTCGGATGTACCGATCCTGTGCAGGTGTTGTTACACGTGGTCTGCCACTGCGAGGATGATCAGCTGTCCATCCTGTCTCCCTTTAGCTCTGTCTACGGCGTCTCACAGTACGGACATTGCAATTTATTGCCCTGGCCACATCTGCAGTCCTCATGCCTCCTTGCAGCATGCCTAAAGCACGTTCACACATATGAGCAGAGACCCTGGGAATCTTTCTTTTGGTGTTTTTCAGAGTCAGTAGAAAGGCCTCTTTAATGTCCTAAGTTTCCATAACTGTGACCTTAATTGCCTACCGTCTGTAAGCTGTTAGTGTCTTAACGACCGTTCCACAGGTGCATGTTCATTAATTGTTTATGGTTCATTGAACAAGCATGGAAAACAGTGTTTAAACCCTTTACAAATGAAGATTTGTGAAGTCATTTGGATTTTTACAAATTTTCTTTGAAGGACAGGGTCCTGAAAAAGGGATGTTTATTTTCTTGCTGAGTTTAGAACACTTCTAGCTATGTCTTTATGTACTGTAGTTATGCCATGGTCTACCTGGAGAGGCCTGGTTCTCTGGACCAGCACCTGCCACTTGGTGTAGATCCTGGCTACAAAGTCTTTCACCTGGAGAGAGGGGGAGGGAGAAAGAAAGACGGGAAAGATAGAGCGGAGAGAGAGAGGAAGTGAGCGTAAGGGGGGGGGGGGTGTTAAGAGCAGTTTAACCAGAGAGACCATATCATCAATGCATTTATGTGGGTTACAGATCCATTGAAACGTCTATACGGAAGGAGTGACCACATACCTTGCTCCTGTACAGCATCTTCTCACTCTCCCTGATGTCACACTTGATGTGTTTCTCCAGCTCAGCACATAGCAACAACAACTGGTTCTTCTGCTCCGGAGGGAAGAACTCAAAGTTGGTGGCTTCGTTAGCCAGGGCCAGGAGGCTGTAGCAGAGGTAGTAAGCCTAAAAACAACATGTTCATTAGGCACCAAACGGAAGTACACTGACTGAACCGGGGAGGGACTACTTGGATTATTGGTCCAATAAAAAAATATTTTCGTTGAAATCACTGTTCATTGTCTGCCCTAATGAACAAAACCCTAGTACTCCTGATTTACATGAACAACAGGGGTGTACTAATTAGGAACTAGACGGAAGCAAACAAACCTAAGCTGGGAGTGACTAGCTGCTGCACTTGTCCAATAAGAAACGTGTTTTGTTGCATAAACATTTTCTGTTGCAAAATGACCCTTATATACCCTGGTAAATAACCCTTTGCTGACCTGCTGGTCCAGAGAGGCACAGTCCTCTTCCTCCTCTTCCCTCTCTCTGTGTGCGTTTTGACTCCTCCTGAAGGAGGTGGCCAGGCCCCGGAGGAGTGAGGATGGGCGCATGCGGGGGAGGTACCGACGCAGGTCTGACAGCTGGAACTCTGTATTGGAGGGCCTGTAAGTGCATCTGATGTTCAGCAGCTTGGAGATGGCCGACACACTGAGGTGTCTCCTGAGTTGCTTGCCGCGAATGTTGTCTGGCAGTAGCTGGACCAACCAGCGCAGGTTGTGGTGGTCATCACTCAGGTCAATCAGCGACATGCAGATCCTGGGCAGCTACAGGATGAAACAGGAGATAGATCAACATCAGAAAAAAAAACACACAAGTGACATGAGTTTACCTAGCGAAGGAAAGAAAGGTCAACCTAGAGAAAGAAGAAAAAAATCGTGACATTGTCTCGGTTTAGGAGGGGAATTCCCTTTTCAACCTCATGTATTAAATCACCAGTGTCTACTTTTGTGAAAATGGTGCATGTCTACATTCAGCAGCTAAAAAGATAAGGTCCTAAACAAGTCCTCGAAGACATGATCATAGTAGGATTTTTAAAAATGTCAGCGTCCGAAATCTTTCTTGCCTTCTAATTACTGAAACTACATGCTGTGTATCATACAACATAGGCTACTACTTACTGAAACTACATGCTGTGTATCATACAACATAGGCTACTACTTACATCGTACTGTGGAGTTAAATTGAAAGCAGTAAGCAACACATAACATATGAGGCTCATTCATTCTGAGAATGCATCAAAATGTGCAATTGCATCGATTCCCGCCATTTGTTCATTTTGGTATAGCGCGTCATCCTGTGATTATCAGCTGTTGTCAGCTTACCTTTATTTAACTAAGCAAGTCAGTTAAGAACAAATTCTTATTTACAATGACGGCCTAGGAACAGTGCCTTGTTCCTACCCCTTGTTCAGGGGTAGAACAACAGATTTTTACCTTGTCAGCTCAGGGATTCGATCTAGCAACCTTTTGGTTACTGGCCCAACGCTCTAACCACTAGACTACCTGCCGTCCCAATCACACGTGGGTCTGGAAATAATTATATTCCTCCATATTGTGCTCCAAATTCTATTAGATGAAAAGCCGAAATGAGTATGACATCCTGGAATTTAAAGTACTCAAAACATCTAAATTTGACATACAATAAAAACATTCAATTTCTGCACTCCCAAAATGCCTACTATTTATAACGGAAGTACGAGTATTCTCAAAACCCGCAATGCTTTCCAGCCAGAGGGAGGGCATTTCCCTGCTCCCCATGTCACCACATGTTTATTCAAATGTTTTTACTTTCACCACATCATATTGAACTTTTTCACTTTGGGCTCAATTCAATCCGTAGTGCTGAAGAGCTGCACTACAGCTCGATAGAAATGTAAAAGGTAATGCTCCCCACGTTAGAAGAGACAGCAGTCACGGTAAACGATGCATATGTCAGCTCAAATGGGAAATGACCTTTATATTTCGATCGTGCTGTTTCGCTGAACTTCAGCGATACCGATTGAATAGAAATATTTCTCTTTACAAAACAGATGTGATGTTTTCACATGTATGGTGCTGGAAATAATGAATTACATTTTGGAAAGTGGTGGAATTGCCCTTTAAGTATTGTTGCGCTTAATTAGACGGCTGACAGGCAAGTCAGAGATTAAGTTTGAAAGGCTGAGGCGGGGACTGAACCCACAACCATAGGGGTTGTACATGGCTGTTTTTTACTGGACCACGCAGGAGAAAGAAATTAAAGGTTGACTGACCATGACATCCCAGTCCCTGATGCTGCTGATCAGGTTGCGCAGTAGAGAGCGGAGGTGCTCAGTGGGCTGGAGGGTGAGCTGTGTGTCTAAGCCCACTCTGCTCACCACCGTCAGGAGTAACAACAGTTCTCCGTCACTGTAGGCCCGCGGGCACAACGACGTACAATGAGACAGGTACTTGATGACGCTATCAAAGTTGTGTTCAGGGAAAGTGCTGAGCTCCTTCTTACTGGACAGGCTCTCTGTGCTGATCTGGAAGCCCTCTCTACACAGACAAACACACAGGTAATTATCAGTCTATCATCACATTTTTATGAACAAAGTTTATATTGACACATGCTTACAGCAGGTCTCCCTCGGTGAACTGGGGTTGTAGGTTCTCCAGGGGGAACAGGGTGACGAAGGGAACCCCCATGTTCATGAAGACCAGGGTCACGTCTCCAACACTGGGCACCCACACCTCAAAGCGCTCATTCTTATTCAGCATCATGTGTTCAGCAGCGGAGCAGGCAATATCTTTGAGGGCCTTTAGTACCTGATGACAGGTCAGCTTGTCTGAGTGGACTGACACCATCTACAGGAGGGAGGGAAAGATAGATAGAAAGTCTTTCTTTAAGCCATCCTCATTTGATTAACCCCCCTCCCCTAAAAACACATTTCATACCACGAGAGAGAGAAAGACAGATCCATCCATTGATACATTTAATTCAGGCAATTATTCAAACAAATCTATTTGTAAAAGGGGGTGTGGAATAGTACCTGGAAGAGCCAACGGGCCACCTGGGGAGGGCAGGGGGAGGAGCGGTAGGCTCTCTGGATCAGCTCGGAACTGACATGGGACCTGAACTGGTCTGGAGTGGACCTGCGAGATACCAAGGGGGAGGGAGAGAGAGAAAATGAGGGTTATGGGAGCAAGAGAGGTTAGAACTAAACATTGAACTGCCTCTCTTTCAGCCTGTTCACTCACACAAAAAGTCTTACCAGAGTAGTGTTTTCTGTGCGGTGTCTCGAGGGGAGACATTACAGTGTCTCAGCTGCAGTGTGTGTTGGCTGAAAAGACGGCCAAAGTTGTCCAGGCTAAACATCGCTTCGCCGGGGTGCAGGTCCCGGATGGCACTGGACACCACCGAGAAACGCTGCAGGAACTCCCTGGGCGGAGAAGAATGTGGAATTGTGATCATTTCACCCTTTCCCAGTGGTCTCCAAACTGTTGTTGTCGTGCCTCCTCTGCTGTTACTTTTGTTTGTGTGAAATGGCCTCTTCTATGTTCTCGGTGCTCTCCTACTCTGCATTTAAGTGTGTGTGTGTTAAGCGTATGTGCTGTTACCTCTGCTGGTGGGAGATGGCCGCCTCAATGTTCTCTGCGCTCTCATCCTCCTCCTCCTCCTCCGCCAGTCTCAGCAGGTTCTCCTCACAGGACAGACGCAGCTTCGTCTCCATCTCCTTAGACCTTGGGGGAATAACCATGACATTGCACACATTATGACATAGTACGCATACGATATGACATAGAAGTCTTTTGAAGCAATGCAGAGACCTCTACATCTCCTTAAACAAGGGGGGTGGGGGGGTGGAGACAACAAGGACAGAACAATGTCATGTCACGTTGTCATTTTAAAGCAATGCAGTGATTTTGCCATCACCTTGACCCACATGGAGAAAATAGCACCTATAATAGTCAGGTATGATAAAGCAATACCTTTGAATGCTCTCCTTTTCCTTCAGCATCTCGTCCAGGTTGTTCCTGTAACTCGTGGGTTTGGCTTTAGACGTCACAGGCTGCCAGAGAGAACACACAAACGTCATCCCCTCATTTAGACCGAGTTCATACTAGTGTAACACACTAATATTGTTAGTGACGACTTGGGATATGTAGTCCACTATTTGTCTGCACCTCAAATGAGTAATTTGAATTTTTATAACCTTCTACTGTAGGTTAACGAAACACAACCAAACGACATGCTAGAAAGTAGCTGCTACATTGTTGCTATACTGCACATTTAAGCCTACTTCAAAACTGGAAAATTACAATGAGTAAATACACATTTAAACAATAATCTTGAGTCCCAAATGGCACCCCATTCCCCGCATAGAGCATTACTTTTGACCAGGGTCCATAGGGACACCATTTGGAACACAGCCCTAAGAAAGTAGCATTTTACCAGCTGGCTGTGGTGTCGGGGCCCAACAGGGGTGCTGGGTGCAGTGAAGGTTCCTTTCTCTGGGGTGTCTGGGGGGCGGGCGGTACGGTCCAGGATCTGCTGCAGGGATGGCAGCTCGTCCTCACTGCTGCTACTGCTGCTGGCCTGAGATAGCTCCAACTCTAGACCCAGGTCGAGGCCTAGGCCCAGCTCCACATCCAGAGGGTCCTCCTCCAGAAATATCAGACTTTTCTGGGGATTGTCCATCTTGCTTCTTTTTTCTCCTTCTTCAAGGAATGATAAACTCTTCTGGTCTCCTTCCTTCCTCTTTTCACCCTCCTTTCCTTTTCGGTCCAGTCGTGAGGTGGGAGAAGGGAGGAAGGGAGAGCGGGTGCTGGCTTTGAAGTCTGCAGTCCCCATGTTAAACAACTCGTCCTTACACAAGGATGCGGACTTTGCGGAGGCTGAGAGGGGGATAGTTTTCAGGGCAGAATACTCATTATTGAGGTTGGCATGCTCATCCATAGGTGACTCCAAGCCTGCTGAAGGAATACCAGGAGATCTGGGTCCTGCCTCTGTCTTAACAGACTCATCCGCAAACAGTCTCACAGCGGGAAAAGTAGGACTCGTTTTCAGTTTGGAGGCAACATCATCCATTGTAACAGACTCATCCTTAGGGGATGATGGCTTCCCTGAGGAAGTGCAGGTGATGGTCCTGTACGAGGCGGTCTTTAATTTAGTCAAGTCAGTCCCGCACGACTCCAGCCTTAAAAAAGAGGGAGAGTAGATGTTAGGGCCCAGGTGTAGTTTAGAGGGGTCCACTGCCGCTACCTTACAGGGAAAGATATTGGGGCCAGAGATTCGCTCCAAGGGGGAGATTTGGGGGATTTCTCTGGGGCTTGTTACAGAGGTGGGCCGCAGTCTTTTAGAAGCACCACAGACTTTAGCCGACACACCACACACAAGAACCTTGTGTACAGAGGGCGACCCGCCTCCTCTCTGGGGACTGGAGGAAAAGGTCGCTGCTCTCGACAGGCTAGAGGTTATGGGGTCAGGAGTGAAAAGGTCACTCAAGTCATCCGTCAAGACCGACGTTCCCCGGGGGCGAGTGACGTTTCGGTTCTGTGCCAATCTGAGATGGCGCAGAGAACTAGAGCAGCTGGAGTATGAGCTGTGAGACCTCGAGACAGGTTTGGGGGTTCTTCTGTCGGGGCGACCTGTCGCTTCTCTTCCTCTACTCTCTGGCGCGCTTGCTCTGCCCTCTTTCCCTCTGCTGCATTCTCCTCTACTAGCACTTTTGACAGGCAAGTTTGCTGGGTGACTGGATTGGAGATTACTACCACTATAAACAGATTGAGGGTTGACAGATTGGTGATTCATTCCACTGTATCTACACTGAGGATTGCTATTCTCCCTCACACTGTTCCTGCATGGTGGTTGTCCTCGGTTGTTAAAGACCTGCCTCACAGGCTTGGGTGTGGGGAGTGGAGAAGTAGGAACAATCTCCATCCCGCTCGCCATCCCTCCCTCCGTCTTCTTAGGGGTGAGACGCTCCTTCAAACTCAGAATAGGACCTGAGTTCAGACTGTTTTTCATGAAGACTTTCTTCAGGTAGGATGGGCTGGGGGGGTGGTATTTACAACAGAGCATTTAGCCATCGCAAACCAGACTAAATATCACAATCAGCAAGATGTACAGCTTTTCAATCATTATTTCAATTGATGATATATTCATTGATTCATGTAAAAAAAAAAATGTGAAATGCCTTATGAGCCTAGATAGATAATTGTACTAACTTATCATAACCCAAAATATAAGGTTGGCTTACTCCATTGTCTGTCTTTCTGTAGCAATTTTCACAAGTACACTTCATGCAAAGTTAACCCTAATAGTAATTGCCCAATGGGGACAAATCAAGTTTTAAAATGTTTATTTCACCTTTATTTAACCAGGTAGGCCAGTTGAGAACAAGTTCTCATTTACAACTGCGACCTGGCCAAGATAAAGCCAAGCAGTGCGACAAAAACAACAGTTACACAAACAAACGTACAGTCAATAACACAAAAGAAAAGAAAAATAGAAAAGTCTATGTAGTGTTTGCAAATGTAGAAGAGTAGAGGGGTAAGGCAATAAATCGGCCATAGAGGCTAAAATAATTACAATTTAGCATTAATACTGGAGTGATAGATGTGCAGATGATGTGCAAGTAGAGATACTGGGGTGCAAAATAGCAAGAGGGTAAGTAATAATATGGGGATGGATGAGGTAGTCGGTTGTGCCATTTACAGATTGGCTGTGTACAGGTACAGTGATCGGTAAACTGCTCTGACAGCTGATGCTTAAAGATTTTTGCAATTCGTTCCAGTCATTGGCAGCCAAATGAAGTGTTGGCTTTGGGGATGACCAGTGCAATATACCTACTGGAGCGCGTCCTACAGGTGGGTGTTGCTATGGTGACCAGTGAGCTGAGGTAAGGCTTCACCTAGGCTTCACCTAGCAAAGACTTGTAGATGATCTGGAGCCAGTGGGTTTGGCGATGGATATGTAGTGAGGGCCAGCCAATAAGAGCATACAGGTCGCAGTGGTAGGTAGTATATGGGGCGGGGCGTTGGTGATAAAATGGATGGCACTGTGATAAGACTACATCCAGTTTGCTGAGTAGTGTTGGGGGCCATTCTGTAAATGACATCGCCGAAGTCAAGGATCGGCAGGATACCCTCGTAAAACTGACTATGTTTGGCGTGTGAGGCTTTGTTGCAAAATAGGAAGCCGATTCTAGATTTAATTTTGGATTGAAGATGCTTAATGTGAGTCTGGAAGGAGCGTTTACAGTCTAACCAGACATCTAGGTATTTGTAGTTGTCCACATATTCTAGGTCAGAACCGTCCAGAGTAGTGATGGTAGACGGGCGGGATGGTGCGGGCAGCAATCGTTTGAAGAGCATTCACAGTTTTACTAGCATTTAAAAGCAGTTGGAGGCCACGGAGGGAGTGTTGCATGGCATTGAAGCTCGTTTGGAGGTTTGTTAACAGTGTCCAATGAAGTGCCAGATGTATACAGAATGGTGTCGTCTGCGTAGAGGTGGATCAGAGAATCACCAGCAGCAAGAGCGACATTATTGATACAGTGGGGCAAAAAGTATTTAGTCAGCCACCAATTGTGCAAGATCTCCCACTTCAAAATATGAGAGGCCTGTAATTTTCATCATAGGTACACTTCAACTATAACAGACAAAATGAGAAAAGAAATCCAGAAAATCACATTGTAGGATTTTTTATGAATTTATGTGCAAATTATGGTGGAAAATAAGTATTTGGTCAATAACAAAAGTTTCTCAATACTTTGTTATATACCCTTTGTTGGCATTTTCTGTAAGTCTTCACAAGGTTTCCACACACTGTTGCTGGTATTTTGGCCCATTCCTCCATGCAGATCTCCTCTAGAGCAGTGATGTTTTGGGACTGTTGCTGGGCAACACGGACTTTCAACTCCCTCCAAAGATTTTATATGGGTTGAGATCTGGAGACTGGCTAGGCCACTCCAGGACCTTGAAATGCTTCTTACGAAGCCACTCCTTCGTTGCCCGGGCGGTGTGTTTGGGATCATTGTCATGCTGAAAGATCCAGCCACGTTTCATCTTCAATGCCCTTGCTGATGGAAGGAGGTTTTCACTCAAAATCTCACGATACATGGCCCCATTCATTCTTTCCTTTACACGGATCAGTCGTCCTGGTCCCTTTGCAGAAAAACAGCCCCAAAGCAAAGTAGGTATGGCGTTCTTTGGATGCAACTCAACTCGTCGTGTTTGGAGGACAAAGAATGCTGAGTTTTTACCAAAACGTTATATTTTGGTTTCATCTGACCATATGACATTCTCCCAATCTTCTTCTGGATCATCCAAATGCTCTCTAGCAAACTTCAGACGGGCCTGGACATGTACTGGCTTAAGCAGGGGGAAACGTCTGGCACTGCAGGATTTGAGTCCCTGGCGACGTAGTGTATTACTGATGGTAGGCTGTTACTTTGGTCCCAGCTCTCTGCAGGTCATTCACTAGGTCCCCCTGTGTGGTTCTGGGATTTTTGCTCACCGTTCGATCATTCTGACCCCACGGGGTGAGATCTTGTGTGGTCTTGTATGTCTTCTATTTCCTAATAATTGCTCCCACAGTTGATTTCTTCAAACCAAGCTGCTTACCTATTGCAGATTCAGTCATCCCAGCCTGGTGCAGGTCTACAATTTTGTTTCTGGTGTCCTTTGACAGCTCTTTGGTCTTGGCCATAGTGGAGTTTGGAGTGTGACTGTTTGAGGTTGTGGACAGGTGTCTTTTATACTGATAACAAGTTCAAACAGGTGCCATTAATACAGGTAACGAGTGGAGGACAGAGGAGCCTCTTAAAGAAGAAGTTACAGGTCTGTGAGAGCCAGAAGTCTTGCTTGTGTGTAGGTGACCAAATACTTATTTTCCACCATAATTTGCAAATAAATTCATTAAAAATCCTACAATGTGATTTTCTGGATTTTTTTTCTCATTTTGTCTGTCATAGTTGAAGTGTACCTATGATGAAAATTACAGGCCTCATCTTTTTAAGTGGGAGAACTTGCACAATTGGTGGCTGACTAAATACTTTTTTGCCCCACTGTATATACAGAGAAAAGGAGTCGGCCCGAGAATTGAACCCTGTGGCACCCCCATAGAGACTGCCAGAGGTCCGGACAACAGGCCCTCCGATTTGACACACTGAATTCTATCTGAGAAGTAGTTGGTGAACCAGGCGAGGCAGTCATTTGAGAAGCCAAGGCTTTTGAGTCTGCCGTTAAGAATGCGGTGATTGACTAGTCGAAAGCCTTGGTCAGGTCGATGAAGACGGCTGCACAGTACGGTCTTTTATCGATGGCAGTTATGATATTGTTTAGTACCTTGAGCGTGGCTGAGGTTCACCCATGACCAGTAAACCAAATTGCATAGTGGAGATGGTACGGTGGGATTGGAAATGGTCGGTGATCTGTTTATTAACTTGGCTTTCGAAGATTTTAAAAAGGCAGGGCAAGATGGATATAGGTCTATAACAGTTTGGGTCTAGAGTGTCTACCCCTTTGAAGAGGGGGATGAGCGCGGCAGCTTTCCAATCTTTGGGGATCTCAGACGATACGAAAGAGGTTGAATAGGCTAGTAAATAGGGGTTGCAACAATTTCAGCGGATAATTTTTAGAAAGAGAGGGTCCACGTTGTGTTGAATGTCTACCCTTCTCACCTGGCTGTTCCATAGGGTGGGTGACTGGTACAGATAGGGGCTGGGCTTGAGTTTGGCCTATAGTCCTCCGGACGCAGTTTCTTATTGGCCATTTCCTCCCCTTTCGTTCTCTCCTCCAAGTCTGGGTTTCTACCCCTCTTCTGCGACAGGGATTTGGTGCCTACTGGTGGGAGAAAGCATCATCAGCATCAAAAACAACAACTCCAATAGTTCAAAAAGTAAAATACTATAGAATGAGTAAGTGGGTTCTAGAAAGGCCCTTCAATAGATGTGAAAACGTTAAAATTACATTTTTTCATAAAACGAGGGGAAAAAAGTCCTTTAACGCACATTACAATAAAACAGAGTCCCACTAGATTACAACTCTATTTTTCCATCAGCTAACTGCTGCACTTCATGTTACTGTATAAAAACAACAGTGAAACATAATTTGGAGATGGTTACCCTACTGATTTGTTCATAGACTACATTTACACGGGTTCAGTAATCTATTCAGCAATCTAAACTAAGAGGTCTAGGATGTGCTCGTTATTTTACATAAGTTAGGTATAATTTGTACCTGAAGTGAACAGTTTGCTAGTTTGAGTGGTTCCTCTGTGGTCCAGGGAACCACCACTCTGCGGAAAAACAAACATATTAGTCATTTATATTATACAGAGCGACTTACAGGTATGAGTGCGTACATTTTTGTACTGGTCCCCTGTGGGTATCGAACAGACAACCTTGGTGTTGCAAGCACCATGCTCTACCAACTGAGCCAATATCAACATCAGTAGATGGGTTTTCCTCCAAATGGTGACAGATTTCACGCAAATATTCTCAAATCTGCATTAAAACCAATAGTCACATTTTTCCAACAGAGAAGTTTCCATCCAATTGACTTGTTGCCTATTAAAAAGGCTGTGCATGACGACGTAGTGCACATAAAATAACTTTTCCAGTTAAATAAAATATACAAGTTAAATGGGTTTCCATCGCATTTGTCATAACAAATGTTGAGTTATATAGCAAAGGTGCCCACTCTGGTCTTGATAGGTGCTCTCTAACCCAGTGGTTCCCAGACTGTGGGGCGGGGCACAGTGTGTCATGAACAGTGCTTGTGCCCATAGAAATAGATGTGGGGTGCTGGATGTTCCCCAATGCTGGAAGGGGGACCTGGGTGAAACATTTTGGGAACCCCTAGCCAACAGCTTGCAGATACAGTGCAGGTAGGTTGCCAACATGAGATTATTTTTATTTGTCAAACGGCAGCCAAGCATCAATCGTCATGTCACCAGAATAAGACTTCATATTTATTGGCAAGGAGCACCAAGCTCATCACAGTGCACTTTCACCACCCTGTGAAGTTCATCATAACTTATTTTATCTGTAGCCTAATAAACTGCATGCTTTCCCAAGTTGTAGAGGGAGGACCAGACATGTCATTGCCCAACTCCAAATTTACTTCGATATGATGGTTATTACATCAATATTAGTGCATAAAGGAGTTTCCACCTCCATTTCACAAAAAGATGCCACCTTGTATAGCGTATTTTGTTTTATCAACATTTGGAAAGTTTACCGACAAATGTGCTGTTTCCATCAAGCCTGTCGTGAATGTTTTTTTATTCCACATAAAAAAAGGTTGGATGGAAAACTTATTATTGAATTGTAATTATTGAACTGTGTAAGGTGAGAGTTTAGATTATGGTCTGTGTTTGTATCTGCTGCTGACACCACGTTTCGGGATCAATATAGATCTTTATCCATCTACCTGCTGTGGATTGACAGGGCTAAACATGGTGTGTGACAGTGGACAACCGTTCTTCATTGTGTCCTTCCTGTCGTCACCTGCTGTGTACTGGGGGGTAGACTGGAGGGGCAAGCCAGCAGTAAACAGAGCACTAGAGCTTCCAACATTACTGTTGCCTGATCCTGTACCAACCCTAGGGTCCAAGGTTATACTCCTAGAGGGGTTAGAGGTCACAGGGCTGTGGGAAGTCTGTATCTTCCTGGTGATGGGGTTTGTTAAGTTGGCCTTGCCATCCTTGGCTTCATCCCCACCTCTACCCCCAGAAGCTCGGTGGTGCACCCCTGGCATTTGGGGAGGGTGAGGTCCAGGAGAGGGCTTGGCCCTCACTGGGTTCAGTCCTGGGCTTGTCAAGGGTGGCACTCGTTTTGGCAGGGGGTGCGTGTTCTGGTTGGACAGGCATCCGCGGGGCTGAGAGGGTTTCATGGGGGTCACCTGGAGGTAGGAGGCGGCCGGGGAGGGTTTGGGACCAGGCAACCCTAGAGGGATGACATCTTTGACTGCAAACACAGGAGGAAGAACGACACAGGTGTGAGCAAATAAACCAGCAGAGATATAACCCAGCACCATATGGATGAACCATCCCCTCCCAGTGTACCACAAGTTTGCTCAAAAGAAAAACATACACTGTATTAATGCAGGTTAACAGCCCAAAAGCATTTTATGGCCCACCACTATACGAAGGGCAACAAGATACCATAAATTGGTTAATAATAACTAAAATCAAGTATTTTCAGAATACAGAGAAAGTGAGCATGTAATAGTTCTGAGTTTGAGCCCAGAATAATCATGTAAGCTATATAGTTTGTTATGGTTATTGTGCCAAGGTGTCAAACAAAATCCACAAAGCCAGAGACAAAGAAACAGACACCACGCAGAAGCAGCCAGGATTTTGACGCAGTTCAAGGGTTAGTGTAACCATAACACCAAATGACACAACAATGAAGCATTATGCTGTAGCCTGTTATTGCTCCAAGTCACAACCCAATTTAAAAATTTAAAAAGACTATCTTTTTCGCACCCGCATTGGTGCAGGGTTGCCTAGTGGTTAGAGTGTTGGACTAGTAACCGGAAGGTTGCAAGTTCAAATCCCCGAGCTGACAAGGTACAAATCTGTCGTTCTGCCCCTGAACAGGCAGTTAACCCACTGTTCCTAGGCCGTCATTTAAAATAAGAATTTGTTCTTAACTGACTTGCCTAGTTAAATAAAAGGTAAAATAAAAGATTCTATATACAGCTGAAGTCAAATTTACATACACCTTAGCCAAATACATTTAAACTCAGTTTCACAATTCCTGACATTTAATCCTAGTAAAAATTCCCTGTCTTAGGTCAATTAGGATCACCACTTCAATTTAAGAATGTGAAATGTCAGAATAATAGTAGAGAATGATTTATTTCAGCTTTTATTTCATTCATCACATTCCCAGTGGGTCAGAAGTTTACATACACTCAATTAGTATTTGGTAGCATTGCCTTTAAATTGTTTCACTTGGATCAAACGTTTCGTGTCGCCTTCCACAAGCTTCCCACAATGTGTTTGGGGGAATTTTGGCCCATTCCTCCTGACAGAGCTGGTGTAACTGAGTCAGGTTTGTAGGCCTCCTTGCTCGCACATGCTTTTTCCATTCTGCACACTAATTTTCTATAGGATTGAGGTCAGGGCTTTGCGGTGGCCACTCCAATACCTTGACTTTGTTGTCATTAAGCCATTTTGCCACAACTTTGGAAGTATGCTTGGGGTCATTGTCCATTTGGAAGACCCATTTGCAACCAAGTTTTAACTTCCTGACTTATGTCTTGAGATGTTGCTTCAATATATCCACATAATTTTCCATCCTCTTGATGCCACCTATTTTGGGAAGTTCCCCAGGCCCTTCTGCAGCAAAGCACCCAAACAACATGAAGCTGTCACCCCCGTGCTTCACGGTTGGGATGGTGTTCTTCAGCTTGCAAGCCTCCCCCTTTGTCCAAACATAACAATGGTCATTATGGCCAAACAGTTCTATTTTTGTTTCATCAGACCAGAGGACATTTCTCCAAAAAGTACAATCTTTGTCCCCATGTGCAGTTGCAAACCGTAGTCTGGCTATTTTTATGGCGGTTTTGGAGCAGTGGCTTCTTCCTTGCTGAGCAGCCTTTCAGGTTATGTCAATATAGGACTTGTTTTACTGTGGATATAGATACTTTTGTACCCGTTTCCTCCAGCATCTTCACAAGGTCCTTTGCTGTTGTTCTGGGATTGATTTGCACCAAAGTACACCATCTCTAGGAGACAGAACACGTCTCCTTCCTGAGCGGTATGACGGCTGCGTGGTCCCATGGTGTTTATACTTGCATACTATTGTTTGTACAGATGAACGTGGTACCTCCAGGCGTTTGGAAATTGCTCCCAAGGATGAACCAGACTTATGGAGGTCTACAATTTTTTTCTGAGGCTGATTTCTTTCGATTTTCCCATGATGTCAAGCAAAGAGGCACTGAGTTTGAAGGTAGACCTTGAAATACAGCCACAGGTACATCTCCAAATGACTCAAATTACATCAATTAGCCTATCAGAACCTTCTAAAGCCATGACATCATTTTCTGGAATTTTCCAAGCTGTTTAAAGGCACAGTCAAATGTGTATGTAAACTTCTGACCCACTGGAATTGTGATACAGTGAATTAAACGTGAAATAATTTGTCTGTAAACAATTGTTGGAAAAATGACTTGTGTCATGCACAAAGTAAATGTCCTAACTGACTTGCCAAAACTAGTTTGTTAACAAGACATTTGTGGAGTGGTTGAAAAACTAGTTTTAATGATTCCAACCTAAGTTTGTGTAAACTTCTGACTTCAACTGTAAATACAATCTCACTCCGTTACATTAGCATGTGACAATGCCTGAGGCAGCCACACGAAGCAGCAGGCACCACAGTTATCTGCATGTAGTGAAATCATGTGTGTTTGTATATAGATAGGTTGCCTGAGTTCAGTGTTGTTTCATCAGTTGTCAAGATCTGAAACTCACCAATACTGCCTTTTGGAGACAAGTAGTCTGCAATTGATCTGTAACAACAGACAAAAGTCAGTCAAGAAGTTATTCCCCAAAAAGTCAGGTTCAACATGATGCTTTATTTTAGTCAATTAAACATTGAAAATGGCATACAATAAGTCATTCATACAATGGAAAGAGCAACCTGACCTTGGCAACGTATTTCATTTTTAATTTAACCTTTATTTAACTAGGCAAGTCAGTTAAGAACAAATTCTTATTTACAATGACGACCTATACTGAAGTAGATGAGTTACACCTGTCAAACCTGTCTCGCTCACATACTTGTGCATTAACTAGGACACTAATAGTAAGTTGGCTAGTTAGGCCTAATTGACAATAACACATTAAGTCTACAAAGCAATGTGTTTCACTCGTTAACTTAGTCTTAGCATTTAAAAAAAAATCGTCTACAACGCAACACGTTTGGGTTTTTAGCTTGCTACTCTAGCAACCAAATATTCTGTCGACTTGTAATATATTGCTATTTACTGTAGCTAGCTAGCACTCCACTAGCTAGGTGACGTTAGATAGCTCCCAATGTTAATTAGACTTCCGACAGGAACATCTAGCTAGCTAGGTTACACATCTGTATGTGAGATGACTAACTTACAAAGCTAGTAATTACTAGTTATCACTAACAAGTCAAAAAGTTTTGACAAGCTCACAATGGTTAGCTTGGTGGTTAGTTTGTTGCACAATACCGTCACAGATAGAACAATGAGACAGATGTTTCACCGGATGTATAAATCTGAAGCATCCGGTTGACGTTTCCACTGAGGAAGACCAGTGGGATAAATTAATTTGGGCCGTCCTACAAATGTTATCATCGATGAAACATTTGATCTCGATACAGTTTTTCTCTATCCAAAACTACCTGTTACGAACACAATGGGCTAAGTTTAGTAGACTTTACCCTTTGCCAAATTGTATAAAAAGTGCGTTGTTTAGGAGTGCACGTTCCAATTGGATTATTGCACACGCACACATCAGAGTAGGCGTTCCCTAACGGAAATGTGCAACGCCCCAATAGGATCTCGCTAGTTCGTGCTTGGCTCTGCCCACCAGCTTGCTTGTTCTGCCCACTATCATTCATGTGCTTCCATTGGAAAGGACAGTTATTGGTATATCTTTTGTTAGTTATAAACAATCTTAGGTAGCGTTAGCTAGCATTATTTAGCTAGCTAGCTATATCTTCTGGAAAGCAGTTAGTTTCTTACCTCCCATTTCCTTCAGATTGTATTTTTCTCATTTCTCAAGTTAACATTTAAATTGACTTCGCTATGTATTTGTTTCCGTATCAGACTATCACTAATGATACTTTACTTCCTTTCACTCTCCCGCCTGCAGTAAAGTTGTCATGATACCCGCCATTTTTGTTAATTTTCACAATGGGTGGGTCTAAACATGAATGCGGATTGGTTAAAACCGCATTTAAACCAGTGTCTATTCCGCAAATTACCACCGGCTAAATCTATTATATGAAAATGCCTATTTACGCTGTTCCATCTGACTGCGCTATCCACTGTCTCATCATCACATCCAGGCCATTTATAAACTTGATCTCCAATGTAAAAACCATTTAGACATTCTCACATTTCGTTTTCAACCGCGGAGATTTGTATAAAACTAGCTGTCTGTCTCTTGACATTTGCTACATTGTTTCAATATTCAAATTCGATCTCCAGCTGTTGCATAGTAATGAGTGTGTCTGGCAGTCGAAATCATGAATCAGCATAATTTTTATGGATATATACAATGAAATGACGTGACTGTAAATTCGCCGTGGTTGGCTAGCTAACAAAGCAAGGGATAGGAACGTTACCAGCCAGTATGGCAATGGAACATTTAGATTCTAAATGTTCCATTTTAGAACGAACAACTGGGTCTTGTCCATAGATACAGAGCAAGAAGATTTGACTGGGTCGTGTCTCTTGGGTAGAAACCCTAGATGTCTGTCGGGATTATACCTTGTGGAAGGATGCAATATACTGAACAAAAATATAAACGCAACAATTTCTTGGGTAGCATCCCTAGATTTCTGCGGATTATACCTTGTGGAAGGATGCAATATACTGAACAAAAATATAAACGCAACAATTTCTTGGGTAGCATCCCTAGATTTCTGTCGGGATTATACCTTGTGGGAGGATGCAATATACTGAACAAAAATATAAACCTCAACAATTTAAAATATTTTGCTGTGTTACAGTTCATATGAGGAAATCAGTCAATTGAAATAAATACCGTAGGCCCTATTCTATGGATTTCACATGACTGGGAGCCAGGCCCAGCCAATCAGAATGCGTTTTTCCCTGACAAAGGGGCTGTATTACAGACACAAATACTGTTCAGTACCCCACCCTCCCTCTCTGATGATCCCACAGGTGAAGAAGCCGGAAACTGTGCAGGCTTTTGTTTCAGCCCACCACTAGCACACATGATCTGACTAATTCTGTTCATGAACAGTTGATGATTTCAAAACAGGTGTATTAGTGAAAGGCTGTAACAAAACCCTGCACACCCTGTGGCTCTCCAGAGATCACTGTTCTCGGTCCTGGGCTGGCGTGGTTTCACGTGGTCTGTGGTTGTGATGCCGATTGGACATACAGGCAAATTCTCTAAAATGACATTGGAGACGGCTTATGGTAGAGAAATGAACATGTAATTATCTGGAAACAGCTCTGGTGGACATAACTGCATTCAGCATGCCAATTGTAAGCTCCCTCAAAATGTAAGAAATATGTAGCATGAAAAACCTGCACATTTTAGAGTGGCCTTTTACTGTCCCCAGTACAGGATGCACCTGTGTAATAATGCTGTTTAATCAGCTTCTTGATATGCCACACCCATCACATGGATGGATTATTTTGACAAAGGGTAAAATGCTCACAAAACAGGGATGTATACAAATTTGTGCACAAAATGAGAGAAATAAGCATTTTGGGTGTATTGAAAATGTCTGGGATTTTTTAATTCAGCTCATGAAACATGGCACCAGCACGTTGCGTTTATATTTCTGTAGTGGTGGAAAAAGTACCCAATGTCATACTTGAGTAAAAGTAAAGAGATCTTAATAGAAAATGACAAATGTCACCCAGTAAAATTCTGCTTGAGTAAAAGTCTAAAAGTATTTGGTTTAAATAAAATTATAAATCATTTCAAATTCCTTAAATTAAAGCAACCCAGATGGCACAATTTTTTTTTTTTTTTAATTTACAGAAAGCCAGGTGCACACTAACACTCAGACACAGTTTACAAACAAAGCATGTGTGTTTAGTGAGTCCACCAGGTCAGCGGCAGTAGGGATGTTCGGTTGATAAGTGCGTGAATTTGACTATTGTCCTATTCTGCTAAGCATTCAAAATGTAATGAGTACTTTTGGGTGTCAAGAAAAATGTAGAGTAAAAAGTACAATATTTTAAGGAATGTAGCAAAGTAAAAGTAGTCAAAAATATAAATAGAGTACAGATAAAAATAACAGGTGTAGTGAAATGCTTACTTATGAGCCCCTAACCAGCAGTGCAGTTAAAAAAAAACAGAAAAATACCCCCCAAAACGACTTAAAAATAGTACTTAAGTATTTTTACACCACTATTTGTTTGTGTAGTCTGAATAAATTATGAAAATATGTAAAAATCATTATTTGAATATGTCAGTAACCAGTATAAAAAAGTGATAATTCATGGTTTGCCTGCCCTCGACAACACCCGTGCCAAATATATCCTCCAAACACCGGCTTCTCTGGCATTATCACTTAACTGCATGTTCAGTAGCCAAACGTTGTCAAATAGAGCCTATACATGACTCCTTGTTCTGCATATCGGAGGCGGTTTTCTTCTACATAACATCGTTGTCTGAACGTTACAAAAGAAACATGGTCCTGCTGAACACGACTGTGGGATGTATTCATTAACTCTTGCAACAGAAACTGTTGTGTTTAAGAACCAAACAGAGCGAAAACGAGCAGGGACCCACCTAAATTTGTCCAATAGAAACTTGTTTTTGTTGCAAAATGTTTTGCAACAGAATCAGAGTAATGAATAAACCCCTGCAGTGAAATTCATACTAAAACAATAATTCGATTAAAATAACATTTATAAAAAATTAAATAAAAATACAATTTAAAAAAAGGTTAAACTGACCAAATCATGTTTCTTCCCACACACATTTATTGGTTCAGCACAGGTTTCAGTGCTGTACATCTAAAAAGTACATTGCAATTATTACATTATTCCAAATGATCTTATTTTCAGTCATAAGATTGCCAACAATTTCAAAAGAGAAAGCCTTGGGAATGGGTGGGGAAGGATATAAGCGGCATATCCTATAGGAGCAGGTACCTACACTGCAGTTTCCCCATTTAGAGGGGTTCAGCAGAATACAGGGTAGCAAAAGTAAACTTATAGTAAAATGCATGCCTATGCCTATTCATAGGTTGTGGAATGCTCAAAGTTGCAGATAAAAATGTAAATGTTTAGAATCAGCTCGCTTGGACATAGAAGAGGAGAGTTGGTCTGTCTTGTGCAATCTATTTTGTGCTGTGAAATATGAATGTTTAGCCCTGAATGCCACTGATGAAGCATAAACAGACTGACATTGCAGGTACCAAACATTTGATCCCACTGACAAAACAGTAGCCATGTGCCACAATAGTCACCAGGAAATGGGATGGAAAGACATGTCACACACAGTAGTACTAGACATGTAAACGACACAGAAGTAGCATCCAAGGCTAGGGGGGCAGAGGAGAAAAAGGTATTTAGTCTCTGCCATGGCTCTCGAAGGAGATGGAAACAGTCTTCCAACTACTGATACAGTGGTTCTACAGAGAATTGTACGACCAGAGACAGAGCACATTGGAAAATAAAAGAACCAGTACAACCTTACGTGTTTAGTGTAAATAACTATTTACTTTTAAAGTGCAAATATTCTTCTATAACATCTAAATATATACTCTTTTTTAGCGAGACTAGGAAGTATGGTAACGCAGGACTAAATATTTTCAAATAAATTAGGCTTCATCACATTCGTAATCTCAATGATCCATTGTTAAACAGGGAAACAGACACAATAAGCCAGTGGAATGATGACTGATTTGATAGTGTAGTCAGTTGTCCCCATAGAAGTGGCTTGGTCAATATTAATCTATACTAATGTATTGGTTACTTTATAATCCACATTTGTTAGACTTTCTATGCACAGTAGGGTTGAATACCAACACATTCTTAGTAGCTATGTTTCTTGGACTGCAAGTACAGTGTGTGTGAGCTCCTTTGAGATCTGTAGTATTACTAACCTCCAACCCATATCCCTTTACCCCTACTCTGTGCCACATGGAGTAGAATGAAGCTTCCCAGAAACACTGATCTAAGGTCAGTTTTACATGCTTCCTCCAGAAGGTTAGGAATTGATGGGAGGCTAATATAAAATCTGATCCTAGATCTGTAAATAAGCACAACTTCCTACTCCACGATGCACAAAGTGCTCCCTCTATTTTTTGGCTTTGCCCTGGGCTGCCACGGCCTCCATAGCCTTCCTGACAGTTTCCTCATCCCCCAGGAACTGCATGGGCTTGACAGGCTTCAGGTTCTTGTCCAGCTCATACAGGATGGGGATGCCTGTGGGCAGGTTCAGCTCCATGATGGCTTCCTCAGACATACCTGCAGGGGGCAGCACATAGGGTTTATGGTTAATCAGTGACAACAACATAAATTAAACAATCACAACAAAGAAAGTGTAAACAAAAAAAAATAAGGAGCACACAGATGGACACTCACATTTCATATGTGCAGATTAGAATGTGTAGGAAGTAAAACGATACTACCACAGACCAGTACTTCCTAGAAACCAAGCAGAATAAATTCCAGTCCTGGGGAGAAACTGTGTGCAGGCTTTCGTTTCAGCCCAGCATAAGCACACCTGATCCGACTAATTCTGTTCATGAACAGTTGATGATTTCAAAACAGGTGTATCAGTGAAAGGCTGTAACAAAAGCCTGCACATCCTGTGGCTCTCCAGAGATCACAGTTCTAGGCAGTTCTTACTACTTACCCTCGAGATGCTTGACAATGCCCCTGAGGCTATTGCCATGGGCAGCGATGAGAATCCTCTTGCCCTGTTTGATCTGGGGCACAATCTCGTCGTTCCAGTAGGGCAGTGCCCGGGCGATGGTGTCCTTCAGGCTCTCACAGGATGGAAGCTGCTCTTCCGACAGGTCTCCATAACGACGATCCTAAATAAAAGATGGAGATATTTAGTATGTCAACAAACAGACAAAGGCCTAACAGCAACCTGGGCCTAAACCCTCATACCACCATATTGCTTTCAGTCAATCAATTGCATTTATAAAGCCCTTTTTCACCCAATTCTGATATTTTGCTCAATTATTGGCAAAATAACTGATGGGTCAAAAGACCAATTAGTAAGACATCAGAATTGCACCCCAAATCTCAGGGGTACAAATAACTTGATGGCTGGAAGTTGGAGTCATAACCATTATGCATCTCTTGAGCTGTCTGTATTCTACTGAATGGGGTTTTATTTATTTTTTACTAAATATGCTTCTGTTCAAATCTGGTTAAGAGATTGAAAGGAATGAGAGTTTTATTCAGTACATTTAGTAATTTCTTGCTTTTCTAAAGTCTACCAACACTTTACATTTCAGTAATTTTGCAGATGCTCTTATCCAGAGTGACTTACAGTAGTGAGTGCATACAGTTTCATACTGGTCCCATGTGGGAAATCAAACCCACAACCTTTGCGTTGCGAGTGCCATCTCTACCAACTGAGCTGGACAACCTTGCCAGCAGGCATGCCAGCTAAGATAGACAAGCTAGCTACTAACTCAAGTTGATTGACAGCCTGAAATGGCTAGTTATACAATTGCTAGGTGGCTAGAGGTATCATCCCCGTTTCCAATTGGCTCATTCGTCCCCCCCTCCTCTTCCCTGTAACTATTCCCCAGGTCATTGCTGTAAATGAGAATGTGTTCTCCTACTACTTACCTGGTAAATTAAGGGTACAATAAAAATAAAGAATTAAACAATTTGGGGGAAGGAAGACACCAACTGTCCAGTGCTTTTGGTTCTACATTGAACAAGTCAGACAAATTCATTGCATATTTCCATACGTTTAGCATATAAAGACCAGTAGGCCCATGCCTCTGCTAGTCCTACTTGGTGATTTTTAAACACGACCCGACAGTGCAAATGACGCTGTCACCAATTGATTCTGATCTCAGCTGAACTATATCACACTCCTCTGCAATAGATTAACTCAGAGTTGAAACACCAAAAGACCTTGATACATATACACACACCTTCTTTTTGTTAAAGGCCCAGCGCAGTCAAACATAATTTTTTATTCACAAAATTGGTTTGCTCCTATAGACAGTAAGTCACGTGGCCATCACTTGCTATATGAAGGCATTGAAGCAGTCAGTTACTGTTCAATTTAATGTTAGAATGGGCAAAACGAATGACCTTGAGCATGGTATCATTGTCGGTGCCAGTCGTGCCGGTTCCAGTATCTCAGAAAAGGCCGGCCTCCTGGGTTTTTCCACACACAAGTGTCTAGGGATACCGAGAATGGTGCGACAATCAAAAAAAAAGTCGCAGCAGTCCTGTTGGTGAAATCAACGAGCTGTTGAGAGGTCGAAGGAGAATGGCAAGAATTGTGCAAGCTAACAAGAGGCCACAAACAAGCAAATAATGGCGCTGTACAACAGTGGTGTTCAAAACGGCATCTTGGACCGCCTAATTCATCATCCTTGTCACAGATGGGCTATTGCAGCAGACAACCACACCGAGTTCCACTCCGATCAGCTAAAAACAAGAAGCGGCTCCAGTGGACAATTGAGGAGTGGAAAAATGCTGCCTGGTCTGACAAATCCCGGTTCTTGTTGCGTCATGCTGATGGCAGTCAGGATTTGGCGTAAGAAGCATGAGTCCATGGCCTCATCCTGCCTGGTGTCAACGGTACAGGCTGGTGGCGGGGGTGTGGGGAATGTTTTCATTGACACCACTTGAGTAACTTGTCCATGCCCCAAAGAATTCAGGCTGTTCTGAAGGCAAAGATACCTAATAAACTGGCCACTGAGTGCATATTTCCACACTATGAGATTGGAATAATACTGTGAATATGGTGATAATGCCCTTTTAGCGTAAGATCGGTTTGGTGGGATGGAGTTTTGGCCTGTCTGGTGACATCACCATGTGGTAAATTAATTAAGACCAATAAGAAAGAGTTCCAAACCTCTGACAATAACAGCTAGTTTTCCCCTCCCCACTCAGACCAAAATTCTTGCTTGAATAATTGCTCCTGCTAAGAAGCAATTATTTATTGTTAACCATTGATGAATACAATCATAGTAAGGTACTTAATTGTTACCCAGAAGTGATTTGATTTTAAGATAAAAGCAGGTGCATTGGGCCTTTAAAATATGCATGTACGTACAGTGCACTTAGAAAGTATTCAGTACCCTTGACTTTTTCCACCTTGTTACATTACAGCCATATTCTACAATGGATACAATACATTATTTCCTCAATCTACACACAATAACATGAAGAGGCGTTTAGAAATGTCAAAAAAAATGAAACAGAAATACCTAATTTACATAAGTATTCAGACCTTTTGCTATGAGACTCGAAATTGCGCTCAGGTGCATCCCGTTTCAAATGATCATCCTTGAGATCTTTCTACAACTTGGAGTCCACCTGTGGTAAATTCAATTGATTGGACATGATTTGGAAAGGCACAATCCAGTTTATGAGGTCCCACAGTTGACAGTGGATGTCAGTACAAAAATCAAGCCAAGTCATGAGGTCGAAGGAATTGTCTGTAGAGCCCCGAGAAAAGGATTGTGTCGAGGCACAGATCTTGTGAAAAGTGCCAAAAAATGTCTGCGGCATTGAAGATCCCCAAGAACAGAGTCCTCAAATATTCTTAAATGTAAGAAGTTTGGAACCACAAAGACTCTTCCTAGCGCTAACCGCCCTGACAAACTGAACAATCGGGGGAGAAGGGCCTTGGTCAGAGGTGACAAAGAACCCGAGGGTCATTCTGACAGAGCTCCACTGTGGAGATGGGAGAATCTTTCAGAACGACAAACATCTCTGCAACACTCCACTAAATCAGGCATTTATAGCAGAGTGACCAGACGGAAGCCACTCTTCAAATCCAATTTATTGGTCACATACACATGGTTAGCAAATGTTAATGTGAGTGTAGCGAAATGCTTGTGCTTCTAGTTCCGACCATGCAGTAATATCTAACAATTTCACAACAAAGGAATGAATAAGAGTATGTACATATACATTTATGGATGAGCGATGGACAAACGGCATAGGCAAGATGCAGTAGATAGTATAGAGTTCAGTATATACATATACTTTCCTGACACCACACTCCGAGGGCCCTCACCTCCTCCCTGTAGGCCGTCTCGTCGTTGTTGGTAATCAAGCCTACCACTGTAGTGTCGTCTGCAAACTTGATGATTGAGTTGGAGGCGTGCATGGCCACGCAGTCATGGGTGAACAGGGAGTACAGGAAAGGACGCACCCTTGTGGGGCCCCAGTGTTGAGGAGTGTTGAGGATCAGCGGGGTGGAGATGTTGTTTCCTACCCTCACCACCTGGGGGCGTCCCTTCACAAAGTCCAGGACCCAGTTGCACAGGGCGGGGGTCGAGACCCAGGGTCTCCAGCTTAATGACGAGTTTGGAGGGTACTATGGTGTTACATGTCGAGCTGTAGTCGATGAACAGCATTCTCATATAGGTATTCCTCTTGTCCAGATGGGTTAGGGCAGTGTGATTGCAATTGCGTTGTCTATGGACCTAGTGGGGCGGTAAGCAAATTGGAGTGGGTCTAGGGTGTCAGGTAGGGTGGAGGTGATATGATCCTTGACTAGTCTCAAAGCACTTCATGATGACGGAAGTGAGTGCTACGGGGCGATAGACGTTTAGCTCAGTTACCTTAGCTTTCTTGGGAACAGGAACAATGGTGGCCCTCTTGAAGCATGTGGGAACAGCAGCCTGGGATAGGGATTGATTGAATATGTCCGTAAACACACCAGCCAGCTGGTCTGCGCATGCTCTGAGGGCGCGGCTGGGGATGCAGTCTGGGCCGGCAACCTTGCAAGGGTTAAAACATTTAAATGTTTTACTCACGTTGGCTGCGGTGAAGGAGAGCCCGCAGGTTTTGGTAGCAGGCCGTGTCGGTGGCACTGTATTGTCCTCAAAGTGAGCAAAGAAGTTGTTTAGTTTGTCTTGCTCCCAGACATTGGGGTCCCCGACAAGGCTGGTTTTCTTTTTGTAGTCCTCGATTGACTGTAGACCCTGCCACATACCTCGTGTCTGAACCATTGAATTGCAACTCTTTGTCTCTATACTGACGTTTAGCTTGTTTGATTGCTTTGGAGGGAATAGCTACACTGTTTGTGTTCGGTTATGTTTCCGTTCGCCTTGCCCTGATTAAAAGCAGTGGTTTGCGCTTTCAGTTTTGCACGAATGCTGCCATCAATCCACGGTTTCTGGTTGGGGAAGGTTTTAATATTCACCGTGGGTACATGGCCGATGCACTTGCTAATTAACTTGCTCACCGAATCAGCGTATACATCAATGTTGTTGTTTGACGCTATCCAGGAAAATATCCCAGTCCACGTAATCGAAGCAATCTTGAAGCGTGGAATCAGATTGGACGGACCAGCATTGAACAGACCTGAGCACGGGCGTTTCCGGTTTTAGTTTCTGTCTATAGGCTGGGAGCAACAAAATGGAGTCGTGGTCAGATTTGCCGAAAGGAGGGCGAGGGAAGGCTTTGTGTGCATCGCAGTAGTTAGAGTAACAATGATCCAGGATTTTGCCGCCCCGAGTCACGCATTCTATATGCTGATAAAATTAAGGGAGCCTTGTTTTCATATTTACCTTGTTAAAATCCCCAGCTAAAATAAATGCAGCCTCAGGATATGTGGTTTCCAGTTTACATAGAGTCCAATGAAGTTCTTTCAGGGCCGTCGAGGCTTGGGGGCGGTAATCATAAGGCATACACCCCCGCCCTTCTTCTTACCAGAGAGATGTTTGTTTCTGTCGGCGCGATGCGTGAAGAAACCAGGTCGCTGTACTGAATTGCGAGTGAGACATATTTCCGTGAAACAAAGAATGTTACAATCTATGATGTCTCTCTGGAAGGCAACCCTTGCTCAGATTTCATCTACCTTGTTGTCAAGAGACTGGACATTGGCAAGTAGTATACTCGGTACCGGTGGGCGATGTGCCCATTTACGGAGCCTGGCCAGAAGACCGCTCCGCCTGCTCCCTCTTGTGGCGCTGTTGTTTTTGGTCGTATGCTGGGATCCAATCCATTGGCCTGCATGGTGGACCAAACAGAGGATCCGCTTCGGGAAAGTCATATTCCTGGTCGTAATGTTGGTAAGTTGACGTTGCTCTTATATCCAATAGTTCCTCCCGGCTGTATGTAATAAGACTTAAGATTTCCCGGGGTAACAGTGTAAGAAATAACACATTAAATTATTTTTTTAAAATACTGCAGTTTCCTAAGAACGCGAAGCGAGGCGGCCATCTCTGTCGGCGCCAGTAAAAGTACATGAGTTTGCCAAAAAGCAAATAAAGCGCTCCCCTCAGCAGAACACACAATCCATAAGTTTCTGGTACTACCAGTCTCACAGAACACTGGGTTGCCATGACGGATGCCTTGGCATCTACGTAATCAGACAGCCCATACTCTGATCATCTCTCCTGTTAAGGGGTCGGTGCATCAATGAACTGGGCAAAACACTGGGCAAAACACATGGTGATACTTTGAGACGTGCTTTACTGTAGCCCTTTACTGTAGCCCTCAGAAACATACTAGCACAGGGAGAAACCCAATCGTCAACAACATTTCTCTGTCAAGACTTCCACTATAGGCTCTTCCCAATGTGAGTGAGCTGGCTTAAAGAAATATTTATATTCTGTTGTCTGATGTTATATATCAGGCAAATTCTTATCCATAATAGTGAGTGTATGTGAATGCGTGTCTGTGTGTCCCTCACCTTGCTGATGATAGTGTAGAAGTCATGGTCTGGGTCCATGGAGGGAGGAGGGATATCGAAGCTCCGCCTCCAGATCTTCACCTGAGCCTCTCCATGCTTGGCAGCAGTCTCTGACTTGTTTAACCCCGTCAGGCCACCGTAGTGGCGTTCGTTGAGGCGCCAGGTCCGGTGGACAGGAAGCCACATCTGGTCAATGCTGTCCAGACACAGCCAAAGAGTGCGGATGGCCCTCTTCAGAACTGAGGTGTAGCATACGTCAAACTCATAGCCAGCATCTGAGGAAGAGAAAGGTTGTGATCGCGTTTGATTCATGATGATTTGTAGGTGGGTGGATGGACAGATGGATCAACAGAGTAAGACTAGGAAATCAACCAATGGTCAAGTTCTGGGTTGGGACAAAAGCTTATGCTAGGTCTACAGGACCAGGAGTGGATATGATGGAGAGTACAACACCTGGACACTGCTGTAGACTATTTTTACATAATTCAAGCAAGCAATGTCATCATCCATCACTCCAGTGTTCATTTGCTAAATTGTAATTACTTTGCTTCTATGGCCTATTTATTGCCTTACTTCCTCATGTCATTTGCACACTGTATATATACTTTATATTGTGTTATTGACCGTACACTTGTTTATTCCATGTGTAACTGTTGTTGTTTGTGTCGCACTGCTTCGCTTTATCTTGGCCAGGTCGCAGTTGTAAATGAGAACTTGTTCTCAACTAGCTTACCTCGTTAAATATAGGTGAAATAAAAAAACACATTTAAAAAAACGTCACGGGTTAAATTCATCAGCTGACATAGCATGGGTTACTAGTTCTTCGTTTTGGGCCAAATATGACTTTAGTCAGAAACACCACATATTTCCCTAACCAATACCATAAGGCTTGATTGTATTACTTGTACGAAGCAGCACGTCTAGAACTGCAGGTTCACATCCTTCGGAAAAGCTCTGCCCTCAAAAGCGGTGGAGTCGGGATCTCCGTTGCTCATTTGTCCACAGTGAAAGGGGGCTGAACTAATAGGCCACCAGAGGGCATTCTATTAATATCCCGAGCGAACCGGGTTAGCGGTGATTGCATTCGATTTGGAACCGGCTGCGTCCCGGGCGTGAGCCAGGTGACCCTGTTTAGGCCACCAGCACGTTGAGTAATGAGTAGGATTCTGTGTTTACACATGCAAAAGTGATTGCATTTGATACAAAAGCTTATCTGCCTTCCCAGTGAATCATGCTGCCTTGTTGACAACATGAACGAGAGCCGAAGATTGCTGTTCGATTTGAGACAGACGCTCCTTCCTCACCGCTTTTGACCATTCACGTAGTAGGCCATAGCCGGGTGCACTTAATGGACTCCTTATTAGAACCGGGCATGGTCAAAGTTGAAATGAGGGCGTGATTGACAACCGGGAGACCACCAAAACACACCTCCATCCTATGTCAAATCGATGGAGTTGTCACGTAACGTTGCTGGTATTGGTAAAAAGTAGTTTCACATCTACATGTTTGATTGTAAATCATCAATAATAGTTGAGATCTCTTCAAGCGGCAAAAAATGTCAAACGTTCAGGCACTCAGCCTTTGAAATTGCTGTAGTCGCTGCTGCCACAGGACTTTCGATAAACAGAGAATGGAAATGTACAATCAGTCAATTGCATTAGTGAGGACACATTTGATGTGTTGTGTCTGGTATAGTATCCTACAATGTAAGTAACTAGCTGATCAAATAAAATAGAACTAGAATCCACCTTTCAGGGCCTGTCCTCCTCTCCTCGCCTCCTGTTCTCCAGTCTCGCTCAGATCGGCGTCGAACCAGCCACAAAATCGGTTCTCCTGGTTCCAGTTGCTCTCGCCGTGGCGGATCAACACCAGCTTGTAGGCGGCCATAGTGATAGAAGTCTCTTAATTTGAACAAGCTCCGTATATAAGGAGGAAACGCCGCTGTTCAAGTTGAAAAGAAGCAATAGAAAAGGCAGGACACAGCTAGCTACGTTTGACGCTAGAGGATATGAGTGATGCGATTGGATGTTTTCTCACCCTGTGTTTCACACCAATCCAATGGGATCCCGCTGCAGTAGACCTACTTCCTGAATATTTCTCGACCAATGAAATAAAGGTAGGCGGGCACAAGGTCCCATGACCTTCATAGGGAACAGTTATTTTATAGCTGTTTTGTAGTTTGATACCTACAATGTGTCTACTACCACATTTCAGTGGCATCAAAAACAACCACTGAATTTGGACTGAAAATGATGAAGGATTGTAAATGTTATGAAAGAATACTTAACTACCAGCACCCCAATCTCGCCTGATTTGTCACATTCCTTTGATCAATTGGGTGGATCATTCAGAATACGGATAATTCAGAATAATTCAGAGTCATCGCGACAGTTTAAAAAATCATCACTGCATTCTCAACCATCTTTGATGTCAAATAGGCTGATACATTTTTTTCATTTATAATTCCGTTTTACACTGAACAAAATTATAAACGCAACATGCAACAATTTCAAAGACTTTACTGAGATCATACAAGGAAAACAGTCAGTTGAAATAAACAAATTAAAATAAAAGTAAAATTTTGGGGATCTTGTATGCTAAAATTCAAAAACTCAGTTTTTGCTTTGTTATTATGGGATATTGTGTGTAGATTGATGAGGGGAAAAAACAATGTAATCCATTTTAAAATAAGGCTGTAACGTAAGAAAATGTGAAAAAGGTCAAGGGGTCTAAATACTTTTTGAATGCACTGGGTTTCTAACTCCATTGAGAAATGGTAATCAGAATCAGAGATTATGCAACAGATCTGCTTTGCTAACACTGATTGAAAAGTGTTCAGAGACTCCGCCTATAACATCGACGAGCTAACATCCTCCATCATCGGCTTCATAAGGAAATGCATCTGCGACGTTGTCCCCACAGTGAAGGTTAACTGCTTTCCCAATCAAAAGCCCTGGATTAACACAGAGGTTGGTGCTAAAATAAAGGACAGTGCTACCACATGCAGGGCTATCGCAGACAACCCTGAGGCTACGGCTGAGGAAAGGAAAAAGCACAAGATGTCCTGTTACGACCTCTGCAGAGTCATCAAATGAGCCAAAGGACAATATAGGAATAAGGTGGGCTCTGACGCCCGCCGCTTGTGGCACGGGCTATAGTCCATTACGGATTATAAAGGAATACCCAGCCATGATCTGCCCAACGATTTCTTCCAGATGAACTCAATGCATTTTATGTATGCTTCGGCAATAACGACGTGCGTGAGGGCCCCCACCCACCCAGAGGACTGGGAGATCGCGCTCTCCAAGGCCGACATGAAGTCAACATTCGTAAGGCCGCAGGACCTGAATATATTCCAGGACAGATTCTCAGAGCATGCACAGGTCAACTGTCAGGCATATTCAATGTAATTTTCATCCTCTCCTTGTCCCAGCCTATAATCCCCATGTCTTAAAATGACTACTTTTATTCCTGTTCCCAAGAACTCTAAGGCTTCATGCCACAACTACTACCACACTGTAGCACTCACATACATACTACTTTACTCATCTCATATGTATATACTGTATTCTATTCTACTGTATTTTAGTCACTCTAACATTCTAACATTGCTCAATCTAATATTTATATATTTCTTAATTCAATTTTTTTCCTTTTAGATTTGTGTGTATTGTTGTGAATTGTTAGACACTACCGCACAGAAGCTAAGAACACAAGCATTTCGCTACACCCGCAATACCATCTGCTAAATATGTGTATGCGACCAATAACATTTGATTTGATCTGTAATCATGTAATCATGAAGTGCTTTGAAAGTTTGGTAATGGCACACATCAACTCCACCATCCCAGACACCCTAGACCCACTCCAATTTGCATACCGTCCCAACAGATCCATAGATGACGCAATCTGCTGTATCTTCCACCCTCATTCCTACAGAACACATGATTGGGTAGGGATCACTAACCCCTGTAGATTCTTCCTAAACCTCCCAATTACATCTGCCTGCCAATGAACTCGAGATCAGAGGAAGAGCCAGAGCAGATCCATTCCCATTAACTGGGTCAATGCATCTGCTGATCCTACAGCTATTGCATGCAGTAATCATATGCCTATGAACCAGAGTTATACTGTTAGCACTGAGGTGTTGTGCCCTAGCAAGAAGTCCACTGTGTGTAGTTCATCCTGCACTAACATAAATAACCTGAGCATGTCTACCTCTGCGAAGCTTCCCAGTAAAGCAAGAAAAACATTCAAGCATCCCAGAAAAGTGTTAAAAATTGCCATGTTAACATATGTAGCTTAAGAAACAAGGTTCATGAAATCAATAATTTGCTAGTAACATTCATATTCTGACAATCTCTGAAACCTACTTAGATAATACGTTTGATGATACAGTGGTAGCAATACATGGTTATAATAAAATACGGAAATGCCAGGTGGAGGTATGGCTGTTTATATTCAGAACCACATTCCTGTGAAGCTTAGAGAGGATCTCATGTTAAATACTGTTGAAGTAATATGGCTTCAGGTTCATCTGTCTCACCCAAAGCCCATTCTGGTGGGAAGCTGCTATAGACCACCAAGTGCTAACTGTCAGTATCAGGATAATATGTGTGAAATGCTTGATAATGTATGTGATATCAATAGAGATGTATATTTTCTGGGCAATTTAAATATTGACTGATTTTCATCAGGCTTCCCACTCAAGATAAAGCTTCAAGCTGTAACTACTGCCTGCAAACTGGTTCAGGTTATCAATCAACCTACCAGGGTAGTTACAAACAGCACAGGAATGAAATCATCAACATGTATTGATCACATCTTTATTAATGCTGCAGAAATGTGTTTGAAAGCAGTATCCAAATCCATTGGATGTAGTGATCACAATATAGTAGCCATATCTAGGAAAACCATGTTCTATAGGCTGGGCATAATATAGTGTATATGAGGTCATACAATAAGTTTCGCAGCGATTCCTATGTTGATGATGTAAAGAATATTTGTTGGTCCGTGGTCTGTAATGAGGAGCAACCGGACACTGCACTTGACACATTTATGAAATTGTTTATCCCAATTACTAATAAGCATGCACCCATTAAGAAAATGACTGTAAAACTGTTAAATCCTTATGGATTGATGAGGAATTTAAAAATGGTATGGTTAAGAGGGTGAGGAAAAATAAATGGCAAACAGGTCTGGCTGTACAACCGATTGGCAAATGTACTGCAAATTGAGAAATCATGTGACTAAACTGAATAAAAAGAAGAAGAAAATACACTATGAAACAAAGACAATTGACAAAAAGAATGACAGTAAAAAGCTTTTGAGCACCTTAAATTAACTTTTGGGCAAAAAGGCAAACTCCACTCCATCATTCATTGAATGACATCTCCAATCTAAAATCAAATCTAGAGTCGGCTTTCTATTCCGCAACAATGCCTCCTTCACTCACGCCGCCAAACTTACCCTAGTAAGACTGACTATCCTACCGATCCTCGACTTAGGCGATGTCATCTACAAAATAGCTTCCAATACTCTACTCAGCAAACTGGATGCAGTTTATCACAGTGCCATTTGTTACTAAAGCACCTTATACCACCCACCACTGCGACCTGTATGCTCTAGTCGGCTAGTCCTCGCTACATATTCGTCGCCAGACCCACTGGCTCCAGGTCATCTACAAGTCCATGCTAGGTAAAGCTCCGCCTTATCTCAGTTCACTGGTCACGATGGCAACACCCACCTGTAGCACACACTCCAGCAGGTGTATCTCACTGACCATCCCTAAAGCCAACACCTCATTTGGCCCCCTTTCCTTCCAGTTCTCTGCTGCCTGTGACTGGAACAAATTGCAAAAATCGCTGAAGTTGGAGACTTTTATCTCCCTCACCAACTTTAAACATCTGCTATCTGAGCAGCTAACCGATCGCTGCAGCTGTACATAGTCCATCGGTAAATAGCCCACCCAATTTACCTACCTCATCCCCATACTGTTTTTGTTGATTTACTTTTCTGCTCTTTTGCACACCAGTATCTCTACCTGCACATGACCATTTGATAATTTATCACTCCAGTGTTAATCTGCTAAATTGTAATTATTCGCCTACCTCCTCATGCCTTTTGCACACAATGTATATAGACTCTTTTTTTTTCTACTGTGTTATTGACTCGTTTATTGTTTACTCCATGTGTAACTTTGTGTTGTTGTCTGTTCACACTGCTATGCTTTATCTTGGCCAGGTCGCAGTTGTAAATGAGAACTTGTTCTCAACTAGCCTACCTGGTTAAATAAAGGTGAAATAAAAAATAAATAAAAAATACGATGGCTCATTCATCACAAAACCAACTGATATTGCCTACTACTTTCATTGTTTTTTCATTGGCAAGATTAGCAAATTTAGCAACAAATGCTTACACTACACATCTAAGTATTTCTAAACAAATTATGAAAGACAAGCATTGTAATTTTGAATTCCATAAAGTAAGTGTGGAAGAGGTGAAAAAATATTGTTGCCTATCAACAATAACAAGCCACCTGGGTCTGACAACTTGGATGGAAAATTACTGAGGATAATAGTGGACGATATTGCCATTCCTATTTGCCACATATTCCATTTAAGTCCACTAGAAAGTGTGTGCCCTTAGGCCTGTTGGGAAGCTAAAGTTATTCCCCTACCTAAGGATAGTAAAGCCCCCTTTACTGGCTCAAATAGCCGACCAATCAGCCTGTTACCGACCCTTTGTAAACTTTTGAAAAAAATGTGTTTGACCAGATACAATGCTATTTTACAGGAAACAAATTGACAACAGAAGGACATTCAACAACCACATCACTTACACAAATGATTGATGATTTGCTGAGAGAAACTGATGATAAAAAGATTGTGGGGGCTGTTAGACTTCAGTGCGGCTTTTGACATTAGCGATCATAGTCTGTTGCTGTAAAAACGTATGTGTTATGGCTTTACACCCCCCTGCTATACTGTGGATAAAGAGTTATCTGTCTAACATAACACAGAGGGGGTTCTTTAATGGAATCCTCTCCAACAATCAGGAATTCCCCAGGGCAGCTGTCTAGGCCCCTTACTTTTTTCAAACTTTACTAACGACATGCCACAAGCTTTAAGTAAAGCCAGAGTGTCTATCAACTACCACAGTGACTGAAATGACTGCAACACTTAACAAATAGTTTCAGAATAGGTGGCAAGGAATCAGTTAATCCTAAATATTAAAAAATAACGAAAAGCATTGTATTTGGGACATATCATTCACTAAACCCTAAATATCAACAAAATCTTGTAATAAATAATGTGTTAATTGAGCAAGTTGAGAAGACTAAACTGCTTGGAGTAACCCTGGATTATAAACTGTCATGGTCAAAACGTATTGATACAACAGTAGCTAGGATGGGGAGGTCTGTCCATAATAAAGTGTTGCTCTACATTCTTAACAGCACTATCAACAAGGCAAGTCCTACAGGCCCTAGTTTTGTCGCAACTGGACTACTGTTCAGTTGTGTGATCAGGTGCCACAAACTGGAAAATTGCAATTGGCTCAGAACAGGGCAGCACGGCTGGCCCTTGGATGCACACAGAATAGAACATGAATAATATGCATGCCAATCTCTCCTGGCTCAAAGTGGAGGAGAGATTGACTTCATCATTACTTATATTTGTGAAAGGTATTGATACAGTGCCTTGCGAAAGTATTCGGCCCCCTTGAACTTTGCGACCTTTTGCCACATTTCAGGCTTCAAACATAAAGATATAAAACTGTATTTTTTTGTGAAGAATCAACAACAAGTGGGACACAATCATGAAGTGGAACGACATTTATTGGATATTTCAAACTTTTTTAACAAATCAAAAACTGAAAAACTGGGCGTGCAAAATTATTCAGCCCCTTTACTTTCAGTGCAGCAAACTCTCTCCAGAAGTTCAGTGAGGATCTCTGAATGATCCAATGTTGACCTAAATGACTAATGATGATAAATACAATCCACCTGTGTGTAATCAAGTCTCCGTATAAATGCACCTGCACTGTGATAGTCTCAGAGGTCCGTCAAAAGCGCAGAGAGCATCATGAAGAACAAGGAACACACCAGGCAGGTCCGAGATACTGTTGTGAAGAAGTTTAAAGCCGGATTTGGATACAAAAAGATTTCCCAAGCTTTAAACATCCCAAGGAGCACTGTGCAAGCGATAATATTGAAATGGAAGGAGTATCAGACCACTGCAAATCTACCAAGACCTGGCCGTCCCTCTAAACTTTCAGCTCATACAAGGAGAAGACTGATCAGAGATGCAGCCAAGAGGCCCATGATCACTCTGGATGAACTGCAGAGATCTACAGCTGAGGTGGGAGACTCTGTCCATTGGACAACAATCAACAAGTATATTGCACAAATCTGGCCTTTATGGAAGAGTGGCAAGAAGAAAGCCATTTCTTAAAGATATCCATAAAAAGTGTTGTTTAAAGTTTGCCACAAGCCACCTGGGAGACACACCAAACATGTGGAAGAAGGTGCTCTGGTCAGATGAAACCAAAATGGAACTTTTTGGCAACAATGCAAAACGTTATGTTTGGCGTAAAAGCAACACAGCTCATCACCCTCAACACACCATCCCCACTGTCAAACATGGTGGTGGCAGCATCATGGTTTGGGCCTGCTTTTCTTCAGCAGGGACAGGGAAGATGGTTAAAATTGATGGGAAGATGGATGGAGCCAAATACAGGACCATTCTGGAAGAAAACCTGATGGAGTCTGCAAAAGACCTGAGACTGGGACGGAGATTTGTCTTCCAACAAGACAATGATCCAAAACATAAAGCAAAATCTACAATGGAATGGTTCAAAAATAAACATATCCAGGTGTTAGAATGGCCAAGTCAAAGTCCAGACCTGAATCCAATCGAGAATCTGTGGAAAGAACTGAAAACTGCTGTTCACAAATGCTCTCCATCCAACCTCACTGAGCTCGAGCTGTTTTGCAAGGAGGAATGGGCAAAAATGTTAGTCTCTCGATGTGCAAAACTGATAGAGACATACCCCAAGCGACTTGCAGCTGTAATCGCAGCAAAAGGTGGCGCTACAAAGTATTAACTTAAGGGGGCTGAATAATTTTGCACGCCCAATTTTTCAGTTTTTGATTTGTTAAAAAAGTTTGAAATATCCAATAAATGTCGTTCCACTTCATGATTGTGTCCCACTTGTTGTTGATTCTTCACAAAAAAATACAGTTTTATATTTCTATGTTTGAAGCCTGAAATGTGGCAAAAGGTCGCAAAGTTCAAGGGGGCCGAATACTTTCGCAAGGCACTGTATGTTGAATGCACTGAGCTGTTTGTTTGAACTACTGGTACACAGCTCGGACACCGATGCATACCCACAAGACATGCCACCAGAGGTCTCATCAGTCCTCCAGAACAGACAATGGGAGGCGCACAGTACAACATAGGGCCACGACTACATGGAACTCTATTCCACATCAAGTAAACTCATGCAAGCAGTAAAAATTGATTTTAAAAAAATTATAAAAACACACCTTATGTAACAGCGGGGACTGTGAAGCAATAGAAAAACATACAGTGGGGCAAAAAACGTATTTAGTCAACCTTCAATTGTGCAAGTTCTCCCACTTAAAAAGATGAGAGAGGCCTGTAATTTTCATAATATGTACACTTCAACTATGACAGACAAAATGAGGGGAGAAAATCCAGAAAATCAAATTGTAGGATTTTTTATGAATTTATTTGCAAATTATGGTGGAAAATAAGTATTTGGTCACCTACAAACAAGCAAGATTTCTGGCTCTCACAGACCTGTAACTTCTTCTTTGAGAGGCTCCCCTGTCCTCCACTCGTTACCTGTATTAATGGCACCTGTTTGAACTTGTTATCAGTATAAAAGACACCTGTCCACAACCTCAAACAGTCACACTCCAAACTCCACTATGGCCAAGACCAAAGAGCTGTCAAAGGACACCAGAAACAAAATTGTAGACCTGCACCAGGCTGGGAAGACTGAATCTGCAATAGGTAAGCAGCTTGGTTTGAAGAAATCAACTGTGGGAGCAATTATTAGGAAATGGAAGACATACAAGACCACTGATAATCTCCCTCGATCTGGGGCTCCACGCAAGATCTCACACGTGGGGTCAAAATGATCACAAGAACGGTGAGCAAAAATCCCAGAACCACACGGGGGGACCTAGTGAGTGACCTGCAGAGAGCTGGGACCAAAGTAACAAAGCCTACCATCAGTAACACACTACGCCGCCAGGGACTCAAATCCTGCAGTGCCAGACGTGTCCCCCTGCTTAAGCCAGTACATGTCCAGGCTCGTCTGAAGTTTTATAGAGAGCATTTGGATGATCCAGAAGAAGATGGGGAGAATGTCATATGGTCAGATGAAACCAAAATATAACTTTTTGGTAAAAACTCAACTCGTCGTGTTTGGAGGACAAAGAATGCTGAGTTGCATCCAAAGAACACCATACCTACTGTGAAGCATGGGGGTGGAAACATCATGCTTTGGAGCTGTTTTTCTGCAAAGGGACCAGGACGACTGATCAATGTAAAGGAAAGAATGAATGGGGCCAAGTAAAGTGAGATTTTGAGTGAAAACCTCCTTCCATCAGCAAGGGCATTGAAGATGAAACGTGGCTGGGTCTTTCAGCATGACAATGATCCCAAACACACCGCCCGGGCAACGAAGGAGTGGCTTCGTAAGAAGCATTTCAAGGTCCTGGAGTGGCCTAGCCAGTCTCCAGATCTCAACCCCATAGAAAATCTTTGGAGGGAGTTGAAAGTCTGTGTTGCCCAGCAACAGCCCCAAAACATCACTGCTCTAGAGGAGATCTGCATGGAGGAATGGGCCAAAATACCAGCAACAGTGTGTGAAAACCTTGTGAAGACTTACAGAAAACGTTTGACCTCTGTCATTGCCAACAAAGGGTATATAACAAAGCATTGAGATAAACTTTTGTTATTGACCAAATACTTATTTTCCACCATAATTTGGAAATAAATTCATTAAAAATCCTACAATGTGATTTTCTGGATTTTCTTTCTTATTTTGTCTGTCATAGTTGAAGTGTACCTATGATGAAAATTATAGGCATCTCTCATCTTTTTAGGTGGGAGTACTTGCACAATTGGTGGCTGACTAAATACTTTTTTGCCCCACTGTAGCCACACACACATCAAATCAAACTCTATTTGTCACATGCCCCAAAAACAACAAGTGTTACCGTTACCTTACCGTGAAATGCTTACTTACAAGCCCTTAAGCAACAAGAAGAATTAAGAAAATATTCAACAAATAAACTAAAGTAAAAAATAAAATAAAATAATAAAAAGTAACACAATAATGAGGCTATATACATGGGGTACCGGTTAGTTGAGGTAATTTGTACATGTAGGTAGGGGTGAGGTGACTATGCATAGATAATAAACGGCGAGTAGCAGCAGTGTACAAAACAAATGGAGGGGGGGTCAATGTAATAGTCTGGTGGCCATTTTATTAAATGTTCAGCAGTCTTTTGGCTTGGGGGTAGAAGCAGTTAAGAAGCCTTTTGGTCCTAGACTTGAAAGCGGCAGCTCTAGCCTTTACCTCGATTCAGATGTTTCCTATAATCCAAGGCTTCTGGTTGGGATATGTACTGTTGTGTCTGGACTATAGTCAAATATGAAGACCGTTATTTTTTCAAATCAATTCTCTTGGTGTAATTATTATTACCAATTAAACTAATAATGTAAACTTTAATTAACTAGGAAGTCAGGGCACCATGAAAAAAATGTTTATAGTCTCTATTACCCGAATTGACTCTTCAGATATTTTCATATCTTATCGATACAGTCTTCTATTAATGATTATTAATCTTTACCTTCTGTTAGTCTCATTCCAAACGTAAAATTATTGGTCATCTGCACGAACCCTAGCATAAATTATGAATCAGCGAAATACAAATTGGCTTAATTATTTATTTACTAACTAACTTAGTCAATCACAGAAATACATAACAAACAAACAGTAGATATTGGTTACTAACACAATGCATTGATAACATGATAGAAAAGTCCCTAGTGGGCTAAGCTGATATGACGGCTTGGTAGACAAAGGAAAGGGGTGGCAACTGAGAAAGAGCGGGAGAACAAAATGGATAACTACACTCATAGAAATTGCTAATACTTCACATGAACGATTGCTCATTCAAAAATAAAATGCAATTTACATATTTAGAGTCGCGTTTAGTGGACATATTCCCCACGGTGGAGTGGTAGTGCCATTCCTGTTCAAGGTGAAAGCAGATCTACTTTTCAGATTTTGAGTGGGCTTGGCATTAATGAAGCTTTTGGCCTTTTTCTTCGCAACCTTTCTATCAGAGTCTATAGACAAAGTCTGTGGGCTTGTTTCTTGATCAAGCGGGCCCTGGATAGGGTCTTGAGTGAGAGCGGGAGAAATTAGATTTTTAACTTCCTTGCTAATGGTGTTAATTCCTGCCGACCTGGTGTCCGGCAATTTCCTGTTTAGTTCTTGTGACTTTTCTTTTACCCTTTACTCAAATTGTTCTCGCTTAGGTTCTTCACCTAGTGGAACTTCCAGAGAACATTGGTCTACGTTTTGATCGTCCTTCAACCCTTTGTTACCCTTGTGCTCTAACACTTTTTGTGGGTTGGGTGCAGGAACGTAGCGAACAGGTCGATTGTAACGGTAGTTGTTTCGATGGCGAAGTACTTTACAGTTATTTCGACTGCGGTGGTTATTGGATTCATGGTTTTGTGGTAGAAACCGTTCTTGTGCGTTATCTCTCAACGCTCCAATACCTGATAATGCACCCTCTAACTGGAGTGAGTGCTCCTGGTCAAACTCGAGTGCTCCTGGTCAGGGCTCTAGGCATTGCAAGCTGTTGATGCCTCAAAAGCTGTGCTTGCAAGTTCTCTGAGTTGTAAGATAGGCAAGCCAACATGGGCTGTAAGGGCCCAAGTAGGTAATGAAGGTGGGATACATGTTCGACAGAAACATTTGTTTGAATGGTAACAGCTCTTCCATTCCTGTTTCAGTGAGTAGTGAGTAAGTTGAACGAAGCCTATGATAGTAAGCTTGTGCGTGTTCATTCCAAGCTTGTTTGACAGTGTTTGCCAGTGAGCTATTGTGTTTAGCAGAACCACTGAATTCTAATTTCAAAGCTGTGGCAAGTTTACCGTGGTCGTTTAGCACGTGTTGCTGTTATAGACGAATGGACCTCGTCACGTGTTTATTTGACGTTCGCTTCCATAGGTAAACCCTGTCAGAACCTGTAGTGTTCGGGTAGCCATCCAATGCGTCCTCTATGTTCCACTCAAAGGTGAGGAAATCTTTGACGAATTTGTCAAGGCGTTCCGCACCAAGTGGGCAGAGAGGGTTGGCTTCATCTTATGGGGAAATTGGGGCAAAAGGCCAAGAGGAGAAGCCGAGCTTTGGCTTTGTTGGCGAAGAGGTGCCATATTACTCAGTGCCGAATGGCCAAGTGGAGAAGACTGAGGGACACATGATGGAGGCAAAGTCTGAAACCTTCCATCTCTTCACTCCTTTGAGTACCGGGCTCTGGTTGCTTGGTTGGGTAGTCACGCTGTAGCGCGTAACATTTCTGGAATTCCACCAGATTGTACCTAAGGGTGGTATTCTGCTGCATTGTAGAGTAAACTTGAGAGCTTAGAATACTAATTTTGCACACGTGAGTGTTGCACTTGCTCCTTTCGGTCTCAAACTTATCTGTCATGGTTTGCAGAAAGAGGTCTTGAGTACAGAGCGTGAGATTCAGTGATGAGATTTCCTCTGCTTGCTTAGAAATCCATATTTCCATCCTCATCACCTGCGTTCTCTCATCATTCATTTGGTCAGCAACATCAATGAGTTCTGTTGATTTGTCATCCAACTTAGTCATTGTGTTCATTAACTGATCGTCTTTAGTCTGCAGCATTTGGAGTAGAACAAAACTGCCTGCATGTTATCAAATTGCGCGCTCCTGTTTGTAGATAACTCCACAGATTTATCTAGTTTGCTGTGGACTACATCGTATTTAGTTTTGGCTAAATCTAGTTGTTCCTGTAGACAATGATTTTGTTGAAGAGTTTGTGCTCGTTCATCGTCATGAGTATTTTCAATTACTTTTAATTGTTCCGATTTCAAACGCAGTTCCTTGGCGAGCAGAATGTTTTCATTTCCTGCTTTTGTCAATAGTTGCTTGGTTCTCTCCACCTGTCCCTTCATGTCAGCCATGTCTTGCACGTGCTTCAGTTGTGCATTGCGGTATTGTACCGATGCCAATCTTTGATGCCGATACATAAGGGCTGAAGTGGATAGAACCGTTGCAAAGCCTGCATTTGATGGTTGATTTTGGAGGTCGTTCGCAATTTCTGCTGTTTTTCCGCTAATGGCATAGTTAGGGTTGGTATCACTGCTGAGGTCAGAAATCAATCCTTTTATGGGTGGAGGTTCACTAATTAACGGAGGAGTGGGGACCACCCCCTCTGATAGCTTGCACATTATTTGAAAAATGTTCATTTTTTTCTCTAAAGTTTGGGTTGGGAATTCGTTGGAAGCTGCAAAGACAATTTTAATCTATTTATAGATGTTAATAAATCATCAGTACTGTATCAGTAATGTGGGAGTTGGAGGTGAATGAATTTGCAAAAGCAAATTGACTTGATTAATCAATGATAATGATTAATCATACCTGTTTAGGCAACTGAACTTTAATTAACCTAAGAAGTTGGTTCATCTAAGTTAATATGGGAAAGTTTAAAATGTCTCCTTTAATTGGAAGAACCTGAAAATGTATGTTCGACAATTTAACTTATTAAATTGAATGAGACGATGATGTCCAATCAATTGAGATTGTCTGGATTATCATACGTGTAACCAGTAGAGCAAATGTTGGTACATTCACCACTAGGTTCAATTATCCATAACGCCAAAGCCACATGGGATTTCCGTGAAGGCGGTACTTCCTTCAGTACTGGGTAGTCCCAAAATAAGCTTTGCAAAAACAAATTTGACTGATTAATCAAAATTAAAGATAAATCAAACCTATATAGGCTATTTGGGATTTACACTTTAATGAACCTGAGAGAGTAGCTGTATCAACGTTAATGTGGAAGAGTTTAAATGGTCTCATTTGTAGAAACCAATCAATTTGGAAATGATTTAAAATGTCCATTTGAAAAAGTTAAGCAATTTTAATTTCTTAGTTAAATTGAATGAGACCGATATCCAATCAGTGTAGTTTGGCTGGATATCAGAAGAGTAACCATTTGTTAGCACTGTAGGACAACGGTGGACCTCAATGGAATATATATATTTTTTAATCGATTCTGTTACACCAGGGATCACTTATCCCTGAGGGCTGAAACCACATGGGATTCCCGCGAAGGGGGAACTTTCATCAATACTGGTCAGTAATGTAGGAGTTGGATTAATGCTTGCAAACACAAATGTAATTGATTAATCAGTGTTAATGATAAATCAAACCTGTATAGGCTATTTGGGAATTCAACTTTAATTAACCTGACAGCATTGTTGATCTAGGTTCATGTAGAAACTAATCACTTTGGATATTATCTAAAAGATCCACCTGAAAAGATTTGTTAGGCAATTTTAACTTTAGTTAAAATTGAATGAGACATATCCAAACAGTTTAAAGTCAGTACCCCATTTCAATACACGTGAGCATATGGTCGATATCACATAGAACTAATTATTTTAAAATGAATATTACTGGTGATTCTTCACCACCAGGAGTCAGTGATTGCAAAAAGCTGAAATCAAACAGAAATACAGAGGGCGGGACTTCCGTCGCCCAAGACGGAGGAATTTCAACATGAAACAGGAAAAACAAAATGGCTGCTCAACTTGTTAGTTCTAGCATCTCGTGCAAGCGAGTCCTACTTTGTACACTTTCAAGCATAACATAGGATCCCCTTAAACAAGGGAACGGTTTTACTAGAAACGTCTTACATTCAACCCTTTCTCAGCGATTTTCTTTGCTAGCCCTAAGTTACCGGAACTCGCAGTAATTTTAGGATAAAGATACGCCTGTGCCCTACCCACACTACTGAAAACGCAGGGGACCGAGAATTATTGCTTGGTCTGCTAATATGTCCTCAAAATTCAATCGGCTGCCTCTTTGTCCTCGCTCGAGAAATAAATAATGACCGAGTCTACCCGGTTCTGAAACACGAGAGACAGAAACATGTATATTTGTCAAATTTCTATATAGCTGTATCATTATCCAAGTACTAGAAATTGAATCACTACTTTACAACTCATAAGCCACCCGGACTTCATCAGATACACGACACCGGGACAACTATGGGCAACACACACACCAAACGGCTCTATTAGTATCTAACGCAGTCTGTTTGTACAGTGATCTGTTTGCACAGTTTATATATATATACTTAATGCGCCATCTAATGTAAATGTACACTCAGTCATGAAGAGGGCACGATACGTGCATACAAACACACAATAACATATGCACTATACACACACGTACACATGGATTTTGTGTTGTAGAAATATGGTAGTAGTTTAGGGGCCAGAGGGTACACACTTAATATGTTGTGAAATCTGTTAATGTATTGTAATGTTTTAGCAGCAGCTAATAGGGATCAATAATGAATACAAACAGTCCCCTCACCCTATCACCAACCACCATCGCCTGTCCAATCCCCCTCCAGCAGAGGTGGGACTCAAGCTCCTTCACCACCTTTAAATACCCCCACCAGTCACTAATCAGTGTGCCAGACCTCACTGTTTCAGTTTGTAAGTGTTTTGTTACAAGACACTTTTTTCTCTTGTAAACCTTCCCTTTGTGTATTTTGGATGTTTATGACCAAGTTTGTTTTTATTTCTTCTTTTATATGACCAATTGAAGAACATTTACTTCATGCTTTTCTTTTAATCATGTTTAAACCTGTAGCCTAAGGTTTTTTCAATGTAATATTATTGAGATTCATGAGTATATTTGTGGATCTGCACTTGATTTATATGAAATCACTAACATGTATGTTTTTGTTTCCTAGTTAACCATCAATCCTTACATCCTGAACCTTGTCATCATTATCTTCAACAATTAAACTGAAATAATAAACCAGATGGATTTATTATTTGAACTGCTAACCACCATCTGTGTTTGAATGGTCACTCCACCACAATAGCCTTAACTCAAACCAACAGCTACAGCAAGATAGTATTTTGACCACAACCCTGATCAGTTTTCACAGGCTGTAAAAGTTCAGTATTACCCGATTCCCCCCTCCCAACCACATTTCAACATAGTTGGTCCATAACCACATACAACTGGGATAAATCCATTTAAACTCCCCTCCAACTGGCAATTACTAGTGGAGGGGTCAAGCCTGAGCTCTAACCTCTCACACATGCTGACCTCTGAGGTCAACTACTAAGGAAATGACCTCATAACAGCATTTTCGGCAGTTAATTGCAACTACAAAACATTATTTATAAAAATATATTATTATGGTTTTTGAACGCTTTGTTTACAAGCATGAAAGCTGCACTTGCAGTTTGTGGTTGACGCAGCGTTTCATAACGAGTTGATAACAAGTGAATGCATCCAACTGGTATTTAAGCCTTCACAACTGGTAATTGCCGCCTTCTCACTTGCTTATAAATGCAGCATTAGACATCTAGGAGGTTGGGCAGGGAAAGCGCCAATCGCGAGTCTCTATTCCAAGTGGGCGTGTTTTTACGCGGAAAGACGACACTGTTTTGTTTGAAAGCTTGCGGTAGGCCAGAATCAGCAGCGTTGAGACAACAGCGTAGAAATAACTCGTCTGAGTCCCGGCTCTTATCTGTCCATTCGCCGACGCTTGTTATACCCCACATCCCACTTTGGGATGGACGAAACGAGCCCCCTTGTCTCCCCTCTCCAGGACTCCATAGATTACAACTACTGCCAGAGCGAAGCCACCAATCCGAGAACGCCGGGTTCTGTTGTGCGAGTGTCGGCTGGGAGCCCGGGACGCAGCCGTGAGAGACAGCCGCTTCTGGACCGGGACAGAGGGAATTCGCCGCGGGATCCACACAGGAATGAGTTTCCGGACGACCCGGAGTTTAGGGAGATCGTGAGGAAAGCAGAACAAGCCATAGAAGAAGAAATATTTCCAGAGAGGATCTGCCAAGGATCCAGTGGTAGCTACTTCGTCAAAGACTCTCAAGGGGTGAGACAGACAAGCTTCTAGCTACTATGGTCTTTATTTCTAGAGGGGCAGAGGGAGAGATGTAAAAAAATACAGTCCGATAAACAGGGAGGGAGACGAATAGGGAGAGGATGCCATCTCTTATGTTTGAAAATGTCCTTTGTTTTCAAGTAAATCATATAATTCAGTTTCATGCAGCAACAACATCACATGATTTTGCTTACTGTCTGTCTGCTCTGGCAACCTGCTGTTGCTGATTCTAGCCCTGACTGTGCAGTGATGTCATCATGTTCTGTATTGAGTTCCAGCATGTATCTGCAGTGTTGATTTTTGAGTTGAACATTTTTCACATTGTGGCTTGTTTCTAGCCATGGTAGACCTTGTCGTATAGTAGATCGGTGTGTTCTCATGTTGTGCACAAATATGTTTACATTTCTGTTAGTGAGCATTTCTCCTTTGCCAAGATAATCCATCCACCTGACAGGTGTGGCATATCAAGAAGCTGATTCAACAGCATGATCATTACACCGGTGCACTTTGTGCTGGGGACAATAAAAGGCCACTCTAAACTGCAGTTTTGTCACACAACGCCACAAATGTCACAAGTTTTGAGGGAGTGTGCAATTGGCATGCTGACTGCAGTTATGTCCACCAGAGTTGTTGCCAGAATTTAATGTTAATTTCTCTACCATAAGCCGCCTTCAATGTGTCATTTTAGAGAATTTGGCAGTACGTCCACCTGGCCCCACAAACACAGACCACGTGTAACCACGCCATCCCAGGACCTCCACATCCAGCATCTTTACCTGCGGGATTGTCTGAGACCAGCCACCCAGACAGCTGATGGAACTGGCTGTGCACAATCAAAGAGTTTCTGCACAAACTGTCAGAAACAGTCTCGGGGAAGATCATCCGTGTGCTCGTCGTCCTCATCAGGGTCTGCAGTTCAACATCGTATCTGACTTCAGTGGGCAAATGCTCACCTTCGATGGCCACTGGCGAGCTTGAGAAGTGTGATCTTCACCGATAAATCCTGGTTTCAACTGTACTGGGCAGATGGCATATGCATGACGTTGTGTGGGCGAGTGGTTTCCTGATGTCAACGTTGTGAACAGTGGTGGTGGTGTTATGGTATGAGCAGGAATAAGCTATAGACAATTAACACAATTGCATTTTATCGATGGTAATTTGAATGCACAGAGATACCGTGATGAGATTCTGAGGCCCATTGTCGTGCCATTCATCACCTCATGTTTCAGCTTGACAATGCAGAGCCCCATGTCACTGTACACAATTGCTGGAGGCTGAAAAAGTACCAGTTCTTTCATGGCCTGCATACTCACTAGACATGTTACCCGTAGAGCATGTTTGGGATGCTCTGGATCAACGTGTACTCCAGTGTGTTCCATTTCCCACCAATATCCAGCAACTTCACACAGCAATTGAAAAGGAGTGGGACAACATTCCACAGGCCACAATCAACAGCCTGATCAACTCTACGAGAAAGAGATGTGTTGCGCTGCATGAGGCAAATGGTCACACCAGATACTGACTGGTTTCCTAATCCACACCCCTATCTTTTTTTTAAGGTATCTGTGACCAACCAACGCATATCTGCATTCCCAGTCATGTGAAATCCATAGATTAGGGCCTGATTAATGTATTTACATTGACTGATTTCTTCATATGAACTGGAACTGTAAAATCTTTGTTTCTTGTTGCATTTTATATTTTTGTTCAGTGTAGTTCAACCATGCTAGGCTGGGGGTGTGACAAGGCGGCATCTCAAAGCCCAGGGTCATTGGCAGTCAGGCTAGGAAAAACAAATCTGTGGGCTGCCAGCCCTGCATAATGCATAGAATAGAAAGAAGTTGCCCCCAGACACTGGTCTAAGGATAGAGACATTGTAAGATCCTAGATGTGCCTTTGGGCAACTTCTAACTCAAGTGTGGTGCAAAGTGCACACAGGCCCAGTCTCTGAGATTAGCTGTCACTATCAGTTCTCAGGCATAAAACAATTGTAATTTGCTGCCATTCCTGTATTGAAAAGGTTGAGATATCCTGTTATACAGCTTGTTAGTTCCTTTTTAAATGAAGCAGGCTGGGAGAGAATTGTACAGACATTCTATGCATTGTTCACATGTAAGTGAGATCAACCCTAGACCTGTCAGTCTTTTTTTGAATCCATAGAAAATCAATTTAGCTTACTCTGTGTGTTTGGGTACCATGTAGGCAACTATCTGTGTGAAGATGTCGTAACTCAGGAGAGGTCATGTATTAGCAATCTGAATGGCTAAAGGTAGACGTCTCCATTTTCTCTCCAGAGGTATGCCTAGTAATAAGCATCCTCACACTCTCTGAAGATGGCCACTTAATTTCCATTTCCTAGCCTCTCTCTCTCTTCTCTCCACATGCTCAATTAACACAGTTCTGTTACTCTCCTATGGACCAGTGAACTATTAAAGGCAACAGATATAACCTTCTATCCAGGCACTGTCTCAGCCAAGGTTACATAGGCTGCGTTCCAGGGTGTCTTTACTGCAGTCATGGGACAAAACAATACCATGATTCTTTTGGGGGATTTTCACAAAATGTAATCCGAGGAAGGATTATTGACATTTGTATTTTACAGTATAATTGAGAAATAAATCATTTGGAATATTTTTGCATTTATCCAGGCGTCCTTTAACATTAATGTTTCCTCTGGGTAAATCCATTGGAATTCAATTACTTTTTGACAGCATTTTTTATTTATTTAGACAGAACTTTCCATACATGTTTTCCAATGGAAGAAGTAGTTAGAAAGTTATTGTTTGGGCCTGAATGCCAAAACATTAAAGTTGACCCATTTTGCATACCCCACCATAGCATGAGCATATGTGGACACCCCTTCAAATGAGTAGATTTGGCTATTTCAGCCACACCCTTTGCTGACAGGTGTATAAAATTGAACACACAGCCATGCAATCTCCATAGACAAACATTAGCAGTAGAATGGCCTTACTGAAGAGCTCAGTGACTTTCAACGTGGCACCATCAAAGGATGCAACCTTTCCAACAAGTTAGTTCATCAAATGTGTAAAGCTTGTCGCCATTGTACTCTGGAGCAGTGGAAACGTGTTCTCTGGAGTGATGAATCACGCTTCACCATCTGGCAGTCCGACAGAGGAATTTGGGTTTGGCGAATGCTACCTGCCCGACTGCATAGTGCCAACTGTAAAGTTTGGTGGAGGAGGAATAATGGTCTGGGGCTGTTTTTCATGGTTCGGGCCTGGCCCCTTAATTTCAGTGAAGGAAAATATTAACGCTACAGCATACATTGATATTCTAGACAATTCCGTGCTTCCAACTTTGTGGCAACAGTTTGGAAGGCCCGTTTCCTGTTTCAGCATGACAATGCCCCCCCCGTGCACTGAGAGGTCCATAGAGAAATTATTTGTCGATATTGTTGTGGAAGAAATTGACTGGCCTGCACAGAGCCTTGACTTCAACCCCATCGAACACCTTTGGGATGAATTGGAATGTCGACTGCGAGCCAGGGCTAATTGCCCAACAACAGTGCCCAACCTCACTGAAGCTCTTGTGGCTGAATGGATGCAAGTCCCCGTAGCATTGTTCCAACATCCAGTGGAAAGCCTTTCCAGAAGGGTGGAGACTGTTATCGCAGCAAAGGGGAGACCAACTCCGTATTAATGGCCATGATTTTAGGATGAGATGTTCGACGAGCAGGTGTCCACATACAACAGTGTTGTCAACAAAAGTTATTTCTTGAAAAAATCACAATGTCATTTTTAAACCTTCAATGATCTAAAAACACGTAACGTTTCTTCCATATTCGCATATGTTGTTGCTCAGACTCTATTTCACATCATCTGAGGTTTTTGTGTTGTGCCCGCCATCGGTTGAGACAGCATGCCACTGAAATGTCACCAACCCTGTATTCAATCATAGAAATATAGATTTCATAGACTGGACCTACCCCTTCAGAAGACTGAAATTTAGCTAGTACACCATTGACATTTAAAAAAAATTGAATTAAACATGTTTATCTATAATTACTACCACAAAGATGACCGCCAGTCCACCCTCTGTCGAATGTCAACTTAAATGGTCATGGAACGTTAACGGATTTGCGCTTTAACTCAGATTTTTTACTTTTTAAAATGTATGCCAAACAATAAACATTGATTCCCAAGTTTAACAAACCATACAAATATATGTACAAGGAATCTATTTGTCTAGACTGATTTTCGTATGAACTGTAATTCAGTCAAACTTTGAAATTGTTGCATGTAAATGGAAAGGTGGTAGGTGCCAGTATGAGCCGGGAGAAGTGACAGTAACTGGAAAGAGTGAGAGGGAGGGGTTGTCCAGACTGTTTTCAGTCTTGCTTTGACCACCAGACAAAATAAATAGAAAAAACAACATTATGAGCGGAACATAACAATATGCTTGTGGAAGGGAGGACTGTAGCAGGTGACCCAACTGTGATTTCCAAATCTGCCAAAACTCCAACTTCAATGATTTCATTCTCAGTTATGCTTTAAGATATATATGTCAACAATCCTTCCTCCAAAGGACCATTCTATGGATTAAATCTTGTTTATGAGGAATCACCCATATGAAGTGGAGGCGAGACGGACTGACACTTTTTCGTGTTGATGTAGCTCTGCCTGCTGCTACACAAATCAGTGTCACCCTCGGCCCAAGAGGGAATTTACTCTTTGTCTAATAGTTTAGCATCTCTGGAACCACAATGCCTTAACACTTATCCAGGTGTTGTGAGATCGGATCATCTGACACAGACAGCGAGACTACATTTAAGACTACCTGGAACGTGCCCATAGACTAAAAAGCTAGCCACAGTCTCTGTACTTAGCCTCCTGTGCTTCTCCTTCCACAGTCAATCATGTGAGGAATCTTAAGTTAATCTGATTGACTTTAATGGGTTGCGAAACCATTCTCATTCCAGCTCGTTAGCCCCAGCCTGCAGGTTCTGTTGTACCATGAATCAACCCTCTGATGGCAGATGTTGTGTGATGTCACTTCCTCTGACATCACCACTCACATTTGATGTATTAAGGACTGAGGGGACTGAGTCATGGTTAGAAGAATGACATGGTAGACATTGCCTGTAGGCACAGATCAAGGGTCAGATTTTCATTCCTTCACCGTAAACTTAACCATTTACAGGGAAAATGCTAAAAAAATCTTAAGATCAGTGTCTGTTTGATACTCTGGGTCATCAGCAGGCCTCAGGTAATCAGTGAAGCACAGGCAGTATTTTGATACCTAGGTTTCTATCAAGCAAATGCTTTGTTTATCATATGATCCTCCTGAGCAGTCTTTGTACACAGTAATAGTGTGCCTGAACCAACATTAGATTGTCGTGAAGATTTGGGTTAATCTAAAAATAGTAGATGAGTGAGCCACTGTGCTCTGTCCAACTTTGTACTGCTGTAAAACTGTAGTATGGTTTCAGATGAGATTGTCTTTTATTGTGCAAAAAAATCTAATTTTTCATAGCTATAGGATAATGTTAGGTGCGTTTTACACTCTCTCTCTCTTTTACGCTACAAATAAAGAATATTAATTGCGTGTAACAAATACCAGTAATAATAATCTGTCTGTGTGTAGAAGGTCATTGGTGTGTTCAAGCCTAAGACTGAGGAGCCGTACGGTCAGCTGAACCCAAAGTGGACCAAGTGGCTCCAGAAGTTGTGTTGTCCCTGTTGCTTCGGACGGGACTGTCTGGTCCTGAACCAGGGCTATCTGTCTGAGGCCGGAGCCAGTCTGGTCGACCAAAAACTAGAGCTCAATATCGTGCCCCGGACCAAGGTAAGAAGGGTTACAGGCAGACAGAGCTGGGATGATAAACCGACAATTATCAACACCGAACAAACCAACAATTTATCAATGATAACATAGTCAAGTAGCCTTGACTAGAGGAATGTAAAGTTTGAAATGAAGTATGCCTAGGTTTGCTCATATGGGTTATTGCTCACAGGACAATAATACCATTCAAAGTAGTAGGAATAGTTTTAAGGGTAATATAAACAAGTAACTGGTGCTTATTCATTTCATAAGTATCGTTCAATGTATCGTTATCTTGATAATTCAGGCAATTTATTGTGATATTAATTTTTGTCCATATCGCCCAGTTCTAGCAGACACACACACACACACACAAGGGTATGCACTGATAATTGACTGATCTCTCTGACTCTTATCTCTACCACCTCCCTCTCACCACCATCTCTTTCTCTCTCTCTCTCTCTCTTTTCTAGGTGGTGTACCTGGCCAGTGATACGTTTAACTACAATGCTATAGACCGAGTCAAGTCTCGGGGAAAGAGGCTAGCTCTGGAGAAAGTTCCCAAAGTGGGACAGCGCTTCCACAGAATAGGCCTCCCTCCTAAGGTAGGTACACCTTCTGTCTAGGGTTCAGAACCTACAACTGGGTCCTGTTCATTAGGCATGAAACTGGAGAAAGCAGTCCGAAACAGTAAAGTACTACCTGAACTTGTCCAATAAGAAACACTCATTTAGTTTTCCATTGTACAATGTTTATAAATGTTTTGCTACAGTGTTTTAATGAACACGACCATGTAATAGGGTGATTTCTGTCTCTGCTTTAAAGTTTAGACAGCACTTCATGCCTCCTGTAGTGTTGACTAATTCAACCAATCAACGGCTCAACGGCTAATTGAATCAGGTGTGTTAGTGCTGGACTAGAAAAAAAAGCCTGCACCCTCCATGGGTCCCTAGGACCAGAGTTGAAGAACACTGCCCTGAAAGTAAATACTATTGTAACACTTAAACCCTGCAGGTGTAATAATTTAAAACTTCTTATAAGCATGTATGATCCTTTATAATGTCTTAGAATCATGCTTATACATAATACATTCCACACAGGTGGGATCATTCCAGTTGTTTGTGGAGGGCTACAAAGATGCAGACTATTGGCTGAGACGGTTTGAGGTGGAGCCTCTTCCAGAGAACACCAATCGGCAGCTGCAACTTCAGTTTGAGAGACTGGTGGTCCTCGATTACATAATCAGGAACACAGGTGTGTGTTTGTGTGATTCGCGTGTGCGTGCACAGAGGAACTGGTGATTCTGTATTTCATCATCAGGAACAAAGGCGTGTGTGTTTGTGGTGGGGAGGATGTATGACTGAATTTGATTTATTGTTGTTTAATGATGATGCTGTTGATGCTTGCAGATCGGGGGAACGACAACTGGCTGTTAAAATATGACTGTTCAATGGACACGGAAGGGAAACGGGTGAGTAGACGTATAAAACATTATTTAAACCTAGAGATTTAATCTGCCGCATTACTTTTATAGGAAATATATTTTTTTAAATGGTAAACTAGAACGTCACATTCATATCCTTCTGTCTGTTTGTGTAGGACACAGACTGGGTGGTGGTAAAGGAGCCTATCGTCAGACTGGCAGCCATAGACAACGGCTTGGCCTTCCCAATCAAACACCCTGACTCCTGGAGAGCCTGTGAGTCTCTCACTCTCTCACTCTCTCACACACACTCTCTTTCACACACACACTCACACACAAAACTACTTTATTCCTCCTCTGTGTAGATCCATTCTACTGGGTGTGGTTGTCCCAGGCTAAGGTTCCTTTCTCTCAGGAGATTAGGGACTTGGTTCTGCCCAAACTGGCTGACCCCAACTTCATCAAAGACCTGGAGGAAGACCTCTACGAACTCTTTAAGGTTAGCATGGGGTTTCATTTGCCTGGTCACAGATCTGTTTGTGCGGTTCTACCAATTCCTATGGACAACACAAACATACATTGGGGCAAAAAAGTATTTAGTCAGCCACCAATTGTGCAAGTTCTCCCATTTACAAAGATGAGGCCTGTAATTTTCATCATAGGTACACTTCAACTATGACAGACAAAATGAGAAAAAAAATCCAGTAAATCATATTGTAGGATTTTTAATGAATTTATTTGCAAATTATGGTGGAAAATAGGTATTTGGTCACCTACAAACAAGCAAGATTTCTGTCTCTCATAGACCTGTAACTTCTTCTTTAAGAGGCTACTTTGTCCTCCACTTGTTACCTGTATTAATGGCACCTGTTTGAACTTGTTATCAGTATAAAAGACACCTGTCCACAACCTCAAACAGTCACACTCCAAACTCCACTATGGCCAAGACCAAAGAGCTGTCAAAGGACACCAGAAACAAAATTGTAGACCTGCACCAGGCTGGGAAGACTGAATCTGCAATAGGTAAGCAGCTTGGTTTGAAGAAATCAACTGTGGGAGCAATTATTAGGAAATGGAAGACATACAAGACCACTGATAATCTCCCTCGATCTTGGGCTCCATGCAAGATCTCACCCGTGGGGCAAAAATCCCAGAACCACACGGGGGGACCTAGTGAATGACCTGCAGAGAGCTGGGACCAAAGTAACAAAGCCTACCATCAGTAACACACTACGCCACCAGGGACTCAAATCCTGCAGTGCCAGACGTTTCCCCCTGCTTAAGCCAGTACATGTCCAGGCCTGTCTGAAGTTTGCTAGAGAGCATTTGGATGATTCAGAAGAAGATTGGGAGAATGCCATATGGTCAGATGAAACCAAAATATAACTTTTTGGTAAAAACTCAACTCGTTGTGTTTGGAGGACAAAGAATGCTGAGTTGCATCCAAAGAACACCATACCTACTGTGAAGCATGGGGTGGAAACATCATGCTTTGGGGCTGTTTTTCTGCAAAGGGACCAGGACGACTGATCCGTGTAAAGGAAAGAATGAATGGGGCCATGTATCGTGAGATTTTGAGTGAAAACCTCCTTCCATCAGCAAGGGCATTGAAGATGAAACGTGGCTGGGTCTTTCAGCATGACAATGATCCCAAACACACTGTCCGGGCAATGAAGGAGTGGCTTCGTAAGAAGCATTTCAAGGTCCTGGAGTGGCCTAGCCAGTCTCCAGATCTCAACCCCATAGAAAATCTTTGGAGGGAGTTGAAAGTCTGTGTTGCCCAGCAACAGCCCCAAAACATCACTGCTCTAGAGGAGATCTGCATGGAGGAATGGGCCAAAATACCAGCAACAGTGTGTGAAAATCTTGTGAAGACTTACAGAAAACGTTTGACCTCTGTCATTGCCAACAAAGGGTATATAACAAAGTATTGAGAAACTTTTGTTATTGACCAAATACTTATTTTCCACCATAATTTGCAAATAAATTCATTAAAAATCCTACACTGTGATTTTATGGATTTTTTTTTCTTCTAATTTTGTCTGTCATAGTTGAAGTGTATCTGATGATAAATTACAGGCCTCATCTTTTTAAGTGGGAGAACTTGCACAATTGGTGGCTGACTAAATACTTTTTTCCCCCACTGTATCTGGGACCAAGGGTTTTTTTATGGCCTTTTAACGTCACAACAAAGTTTTATATTTTACTCTATTCTGTCATCCTCACAGCACTGAATGAATCATGCCAGCGTTATTGAAGTTGTTGTGTGTATCCTACAGAAGGATCCAGGTTTTGACAGAGGGCAGTTTCACAAACAGATAGCTGTGATGAGGGGACAGGTGAGTTGTTGGAGGAATACCTGGACAGTGTCAGTATTTGTCTTTATATTGTCAGACTGTTACCCTGAGTGTGTGAAATTGTACGTGTGGGCATGTGTGTATGCTAAGTTGTGCTGAAGCTCTGTATGTTTCTGTCACCAGAACTTGATTATGTAAGTCTGTCTGTTTGTGTAAACCTATGCTGAAACTCTGTATGTCTCTACCACCAGATCCTGAACCTGAGCCAGGCCTTGAAGGAGAGTAGGACCCCGCTACACCTGGTTCAGATGCCCCCAGTCATAGTGGAGACAGCCAGAGCACCACAGAGAGCCAACAGTGAGTCCTACACACAGAGCTTCCAGAGCAGGAAACCCTTCTTTACCTGGTGGTAGAGGAGAGGAGGCCAAGTAGAAGAGGAGGCAAGAGGGGGAGTGAAGGAGACTCAGGAGGGAGGAAGAATGAATATGGTAGGATCAGAAAGAGGAAGAGGGGGGGAGGAAGATGAGAAAGGGAGAATTGATAGGAGGAATGAACCAGATTGAGAGACTGAAGAGTAGAGAGACAAAGGCCAAGTAGAAGGTTATAAAATGAGAGAAAGAGGAGGAGAAGAGCTTCGTCCAAAAACCTCTGCCGTAGTCCTGTTTCATCAGCCTGTAAAGCTCTTCCCCTCTCCCGCTCCATAGCCAATAGGAAGCCAGGTATGTTTACACTTTCCCTGGAATCCATCACATTCACAGTTGTGCTTTAACTACAGACATTCACCAGAAAGATGGGAGGGTGGAGAAAGAGAGATGGAGGAGTTACATTGAGTAAAGAGATTAGTTTGTCTAGTGTCAATATTCAGAATGGGGAGGAAAAAAGAAAAAGAAGAGAAGTATGGTATATTAAGACAGTTGGGTAGCCCTACACTGGTAGCTGGCTGAAATATGATTATAGAGACCAAAAACTGTGAAAGGCTCCAACTATAGTAGAGGTTCCCAATTGATGGTTCTATGGTAGCATTCTCCTTCAGTGACATAATGTACAAAATGTCAATATATGGTAGTCCAATCAAATCCATCCAAGTGCACAGAAAACGTTTTTATCTAAGGCTAAACATTTCAGCCCCAACTCTTCATTTTCCTTACCAAGTTACAGATTTAGTAGCATCTCTTATGGAAGTACGGCATTACCATGGCTTGTAGCTAGCAAGCAGATAAGAAGTCAAGTGTCCTGACATTTGGTTTGCAAAATTCCAGTAACTTTCCCAAAATCCTAGGTTTTCCAGAAATCCTGGTTGGAGAATTACGGATTCCCTGCTTATGTCCTTCTGATTCCGGGATTCTTTCAACTTGAAAAACCTAAAGTTACAATAATTTTGCAACCCTGTGGTGTATGAATGCTGTGGTCAGACATTCAGCGTTTGTGGCCTTATTTTAATGAGTCTCTTTCTTTGATACAGTAGCCTGGTTGGACCAGACTGAACACTGCATTCACCATTGTCAACACTTCAGTGTTAAGTCTGGGTTAACCAAGCTGACTTTAGGGCCAGGTTATAGGTGGTACTCACGTTGTAGTCGATTAGGTTTGAACTGCAGACTGAACTGAGCCATGTTCATTAGGGTACACTGTAGCAGAAAAAAACGAAAAAATTCAAATAAGCCAGATCCTTCTAATTTCACTCCTTTTCTGGCACTTTTCTTCCATTTCATGCCTACTGAACATAACCCAGGCAACAGTACCTGATGTGTTATTGGCATGTGATGGCAGCCCTGTGGCACCACCTAGGGGAGGACTGCAATGTAGTCGGTCTCAAACACGCACATTGCCTGTATTGCTTGTTTCCCTACATCTCATTTTGTCTTTGTTACGTTGACATTTTTTGTATTTGTTTTTTTTAATTGATATTTCCTGCTGTAGCAACCAAACTGTTCTACTAATGTATTGTATTGACAATGCACTGTACAAATTGTATGTAATGTATTACAGAATGAAATACATAAAGAATTGTACTATTGCATTATCAGGGTCTCTTGTACTTTTCTTGTCTTGTAGGCTGCATCCTGATTTTCTACCCTTCTCCCAAATTGTGCAAGTAGTATGCACTTGCACACTTCATCACATGGATTTAACAATGGTGGAAACTCAATCCACACCAATCATATGCTTTCAAATCCAAAGAGGACGGAGAATTGGATGACAGACTTGGTTTAGTTTTTTTATTAAAACTTGAAAGGAATGTCGATCTTTAAAATGTTCTGCAAAATCCTTTCAATGTCCACAGAAGAAACCATTTATCATGAGTCAGTTCAGCGCACAGGAGGTTGGTGGCACCTTAATTGGGGAGGACGGGCTCATAGTAATGGTTGGAACGGAATTAATGGAATGCTATCAAACTCATGGATCGCAAGTGCTTGATACCACCTCATTCACTTCATTCCAGCCATTATTATGAGCTGTCCTCCACTCTGCAGCCTCCTGTGTCAGCGAGGCTTTACTGTACAACTGTATTCAGTGGTGTGAAACAGAAAGAACAGGGCTGTCACAATTTTCTATTTTATTGCTGTGTCTAGACAGGCAGCAACAACAAAAATATATTCACTAATTGGTCTTTTGACCAATCAGATCAGCTCTGAAAAAGATCTGATGTGGAAAGGGAGTTGCGGACAGCCCAGTACATCACTGGGGGGGGGTGAAAGGATGGCCCGGAACATTGTTATACTCCAGCCACCTCAGCCATAGACTGTTCTCTCTGCTTCTGCACGGCAAGCAGTACCGGAGCATCAAGTCTGACACCAACAACCTCCTGAAAAGCTTCTATCCCCCAAGCTATGAGACTGGTAAATAGCTAACAAAATGGCTACATGGACTATCTGCATTGACCCTTTTATTTTATAGTTTATTTTTGCTCTGTCTGTACGCATACTAACTCTATGCACACTCCAACACACACACTTAATTTGCTCACACACTCATACTGACTACACACACTCTAATAATCATCATCTACAGTGCATTCGGAAAGTTTTCAGACCCCTTCCCATTTTCCACATTTTGTTACGTTAGAGCCGTATTCTAAATTTGATGACATGCATTTTTTTCCTAGTTCTACAATCAATACTACATGACAAAGTGAAAATAGGTTTGTAGAATTTTAGCATATTTATTTAAAAAAAACATACATTTACATAAATATTCAGACCCTTTGCTATGAGACTTGAAATTGAGCTCAGGTGCATCCTGTTTCCATTGATCATCCTTGAGGTGTTTCTACAACTTGGAGTCCACCTGTGGTAAATTCAATTGATTGGACATGGTTTGGAAAGGCACACTTGTCTATATAAGGTCCCACAGTTGACAGTGCATGCCAGAGCAAAAACCAAGCCGTGAGGTCGAAGAAATTGTCTGTAGAGCTCCGAGACAGGATTGTGTCGAGGCACAGACCTGGGGAAGGGTACCACAACATTTGTGCAGCATTGCAGGTCCCCAAGAACGCAGTGGCTTCCTTCATTCTTAAATGGAAGAAGTTTGGAACCACCAAGACTCTTCCTAGAGCTGGCCGCCCAGCCAAACTGAGCAATGGGTGAAGGGCCTTGGTCAGGGAGGAGACCCGATGGTCACTCTGAGAGCACTCAAGTTCCTCTGTGGAGATGGGAGAACCTTCCAGAAGGACAACCATCTCTACAGCACTCCACCAATCAGGCCTTTATGGTGGAGTGTCCAGACGGAAGCCACTCCTCAGTAAAAGGCAGCCTGCTTGGAGTTTGCCAAAATGCATCTAAAGACTCTCAGACTTTGAGAAACAAAATTCTCTGGTTTGATGAAACTAAGATTGAACTCTTTGGCCTGAATGCCAAGCGTCACTCTTGCAGGAAACCTGGAACCATCCCTACGGTGAAGCATGGTTTGTTGCATTATCATGCTGTGGGTATGTTTTTCAGAGGCAGGGACTGGGAGACTAGTCAGGATCGAGACAAAGTACAGAGAGATCCTTGATGAAAACCTGCTCCAGAGCGCTCAGGACCTCAGACTAGAGCAAAGGTTCACCTTCCAACAGGACAATGACCATAAGCAGACAGCCAAGACAATGTAGGAGTGGTTTCGGGACAAGTTTCTGAATGTCCTTAAGTGGCCCGGACTTGAACCCAATCGAACATCTCTGGAGAGACCTGTAAATAGCTGTGCAGCAATGCTCCCCATACAACCTGACAGAGCTTGAGGATCTGCAGAGAAGAATGAAAGAAACTCCCCAAATACAGATGTGCCAAGCTTGTAGAGTCATACCCAAGAAGACTCGATACTGCAATTGCTGCCAAAGGTGCTTCAACAAAGTACTGAGTAAAGGATCTGAATAGTTATGTAAATGTGACATTTCATTTATTTCTTATCAGTGACTCTTTGTTAGTTCCCTCTTCTGTTTGAGTGACATTTTTGGTTTTCTTGCTTGGGAACATAACAAAATGGAGGCTCGTCCGCGATCTTGTTTCCCATGAGTATGGTAGTCTTTCTAGTCACTTACTCTGAAGCGCCCGGATATTTGAGTGTTCTAAATACACTTTTGTGATAGTTTCTGTCACTAATATCGACCCTGAGGAGTTTGAATCATTTTGAAAGTTGCATAATCGCACAGGCTTTTATGTAACTTAAGTTGGGGGTGCTCCTGTGTGGCGCAGTGGTCTAAGGCACTGCATCACAGTGCTAGCTGTGCCACTAGAGATTCTGTGTTCGAGTCCAGAGTCTGTCGCAGCAGGCCATGACCGGGAGACCCATGGGGCGGCGCACAATTGGCCCAGTGTCATTAGGGTTAGGGGAGGACTTGTCTTTGTCCCATCGCGCACCAGCAACTTTTGTGGTAGGCCAAGCACAGTGCACGCTGACATGGTCGCCAGGTGTATGGTGTTTCCTCTGACAGATTGGTGCGGCTGGCTTCCGAGTTAAGTGGGCATTGTGTCAAGAAGCAGTGCGGCTTGGTTGGGTTGTGTTTTGGAGGATGCAGGGCTCTCGACCTTCGCCTCTCCCGAGTCCTTACGGGAGTTGCAGCGATGAGACAAGAAAGACTAACTTCCAATTGGATACCACAAAATTGGAGATAATAAATTTAAAAATTCAACTTCCAGTTGGAAGCATTTGTGGATAACCTTACATGGGCGATACTAGATAAATGTACAAAGGCAAATCTGCTCATCATTTCAAGGCATTATGACATCAAGGTGGCATCTGGCGATCCAAAAGCAGTAGTCAAAGAGTTGATCGGTACTGCTTTGGTGGAGGTGCAAATCCTTCCAGAGAGGGAGGTTGATGAAAAGGGGAGTCCTGCAGACGTGTAATTGTGAGAGTTAGAACTAAAGGCAAAGTTGAAGCAACAGAAATTACAGCTTGAGCACACTCCAGCCTATTATGTGTTTGAATGGGACTGGTGTATCTCGTAAACAAGATTTGGAATCAGACATGAATGAACCCTTTGTTTCAGATGGGTTCGTGTCTCTGCGGAGAAGCAATGGTGTTAAGCAGCCAGTGAAGATGCTGCGAGTCACTGGGGCAGCCCAGTCCTTCATTTTGGAGGGTGTTTTGCCTTCGTCTGACACTTAAACAAATGGTTACGGTGTGTTGGTACAAGACGTGGAGATGGGTCGTATGGATGTTTCCTCTGGGGGAAGCTATGGCTTGTTGGATTAGTGTCGCTGCCACCGCTTTACCAACTGATTGCTCACTCTCTTCCAGTTGCGTGGGTATATGTTGATGTATCGTTTTTAGAGGCTTGATTTAAACTTTGTCTGGTTTCTACATATAACCACAGTATTGTCAATACAAAACTGAGCGACTCACTCCATGCGTCCACACATGCACCTCCCTGATATCTTACACTTTCTCATGTTAATTCTGTGTGTGTGTTTTTGTTTTACTTGTTTCAAAAATCTGTTGGGAAAGAGCAAGCAAGTAAGGAATTTCACTGTACTTCTGCACATGACAACTTGAGATCTGATGTGATTGATAAAAAGACCAATTAGTGGAAAAAACAGAATTAGGGTGCATGTCTAAACACAGCCTATTTGACAGAATCATATCTGTATATCATACATTTGCCTGAAAGTTCTGTTACATCCTACATGTCATTTTAAACAAGCCCCATCCACCTTCCTCCTGAAGAGCCACTGGATATCAGCTAATCAAAATCCCAGTGAGAAGCAAATTAGATGAATCAGATCTGTTAGAGCAGAGCTGGAGAAAAAGTGTGTATAGTCATAGTAGCTCTCCAGGAGAATGGCATATTGCCTCCACCTATCCAAGGCTAAGATCTACAGGAGTGAGTAGGGGGGGGGGGGGGCGCTAAGGATAGAGCTAGAATTCAAGATAGCCTGGTTGTTTCTGGACGAAGCCTCACTGCGGAGCCCAATGATTTCAGATCTGAAGGGTCTGGATATGTAGAAGGAGTGTAGTAGTTGAACTTTCATCAAATTGTCTACACTCTACAGAAATGGAAACATTGAAGAGTTAGGGAGCGAATTGGAACAGATGGGTAGTCTCTTGTATGGTTATACCATGCATGTTGGGAGATGCAGTCAGGTGATCAAGGGTTGCTGTTGGTGATGACTTGCTCAACTGTGTCAGAGGTCAGCAAAGGATCACTGCAGTCATGTGACAAGGGTGTTGTGATTTATCCCATTGGTCAGCAGTACCTCCTGTTCACATGTCAAAAGATAAGTATGATGACCTGGTAACCCTCTGGCTATTTGTTTTCCTCTATCCCGCTCTCAATCCCTTTACGTCATCTCTCTTATCTCACATGGTTGCTAGTAAAGGTCAGACAAATTCAGAACACTAACCAAATACAGCAACACAAAATTCCAACATACAAACTCTGTTCTACTATTGGTTCATAAACAATCCGCAAAGACAACACAATATTTATCAACACCTTTAATCAAACTCTGCAATCACATCTTTGAGATATATATATATATATACATACATACACACACACACACAGTTGAAGTCAGAAGTTTACATACACTTAAGTTGGCGGCATAAAAACGTGTTTTTCAACCACGCCACACATTTCTAGTTAACAAACTATAGTTTTGGCAAGTCGGTTAGGACATTACTTTGTGCATGACATAAGTCATTTTCCAATTGTTTAAAAACAGATTATTTCACTTAATCACAACAATTCCGGTGGGTCAAAAAAAGTTTACATACACTAAATTCCAGAAAATTATGTAATGGCTTTAGAAGCTTCTGATAATTGACTGGCAATTTGAGTCAATTGAAGGTGTACCTATATTTCAAGGCCTACCTTCAAACTCAGTGCCGCTTTGCTTGACATCATGGGGGGAGAAAAAAAATCTAAAGAAAATCAGCCAAGACCTCAGTAAACAAATTGTGGACCTCTACAAGTTTGGTTCATCCTGGGGAGCAATTTCCAAATGCCTGAAGGTACCACGTTCATCTGTACAAACAATAGTACGCAAGTACAAACACCATGGGACCACGCAGCAGTCATACCGCTCAGGAAGAGATGGTGAGTTGCGAAAAGTGCAAATCAATCCCAGAACAGCAAAGGACCTTGTGAAGATGCTGGAGGAAACAGGTACAAAAGTATCCATATCCACAGTAAAACAAGTCCTATATTGACATAACCTGAAAGGCTGCTCAGCAAGGAAGAATCCACTGCTCCAAAACTGCCATAAAAAAGCCAGACTACGGTTTGCAACTGCACATGTGGACCAAGATCGTACTTTTTGGAGAAATGTCCTCTGGCCTGATGAAACAAAAATAGAACTGTTGGGCCATAATGACCATCGTTGTTTGGAGGACAAAGGGTGGATTCTTGCAAGCCAAAGAACACCATCCCAACCGTGAAGCATGGGGGGCATCATGTTGTGGGGGTGCTTTGCTGCAGGAGGGACTGGGGAACTTCACAAAATAGATGCCATCATGAGGGAGGAAAATTGTGTGAATATATTGAAGCAACATCAAGACATCAGTCAGGATGTTGAAGCTTGGTCACGAATGGGCCTTCCAAATGGACAATCATCCCAAGCATACTTCCAAAGTTGTGGAAAAATGGCTTAAGGACAACAAAGTCAAGGTATTGGAGTGGCCACCACAAAGCTAGAACACTTGTGGGTAGAACTGAAAAAGTGTGTGCGAACAAGGAGGCCTACCAACCTGACTCGGTTACACCAGCTGTGTCAGGAGGAATGGGCCAAAATTCCCCCAACTTATCGTGGGAAGCTTGTGCAAGGCTACCCGAAACGTTTGACCCAAGTGAAACAATTTAAAGGCAATGCTACCAAATACTAATTGAGTATATGTAAACTTCTGACCCACTAGGAACATGAAAGAAATAAAAGATGAAAAATCCCTGTTCTATTTTTCTGACATTTCACATTCTTAAAATAAAGTAGTGATCCTAACTGACCTAAGACAGGGAATGTTTACTAGGATTAAATGTCAGGAATTTTGAAAAACTGAGTTAAAAATGTATTTTTGGCTAAGGTGTATGTAAACTTCACCTGTAGAAATATAGATTTAAAAATAATTTAAATCAATGAATGTCAAGTTCCGTTAATGTATGTGTGGAAGACCATATACTGTAGTGTCAAATTAAAGGCAACATTAACATTGAAGTGATACATATTTTTGGGGGTTTCTCTTTCTTTGTACATTGACCAGGTATGAGTTGGGCCATGAGTTTCCTGTCACCTGACCAAGAAAATGTGTCCTAGTTATAGGCTACATCTAGGGCCCAGCGTTTTACCCTAGTTTTTGCCAACCTTGTCTAGCATGAGAACCATTTTATAAAAATTAAATAAAGTTACCAGCTACTCATTTTTAATCAAGCTTTCGAGTAGGAAACTTCTCATCTCCCCTGAAACTCTTCCTCTGATGTACAAGAGAAAGTAGTGCAGTGTTCTGTCAATATATCTGGCAAAAGAATGGTTAATAAAACAACTAAGGGGTGGGGGTCCAAAAACAAATCCCCCACCCCCCCAAAATTAGGTTTTATTTTTCCTGTTTTGAATTTCTCACAATTAAATTGTTTTAGAGAAACATCAAAATTGGATGTTCTGAGTCCACGTCAATGCTTAAATCACATCAGAATAGCATTAATTTTTGGTCTGGAAGGAAACTAACACATTGATTTGAGTGTAATTGCCCTTTAATTGTGCATCTGGCCCTTTAACCTCTGAGATCGATGTCCCTATACCGGGACGGTTGCTAACGTGCACTAATCTGACTAGAATGACATAAGTAACATTCAGCACAGCACTTGGGTTGATACATTATTTACCTTCAGAGGTGAATGTATTTACATTCAGTAATGTTGCTCTGGTTTGTCATCCTGAGGGTCCAAGAGATAAAATGTAGCATAGTTTTGTTTGATAAAATCAATTTCTATATTCAAATGTAGGAACTGGGTTCTAAAGTTTGAACCCCTGCTGTTTCTGTTTTTACACATTGAAAAGGAAATAACGATACCAGCAGACACTTGTCCCTGTATGGAATGAGTTCCACAACCCTGGTCGAAATGTTGACTTCTTCAAAATATCTCCTTTCCAGTTGACAACTTATTTTCCTTTCTTTTTTAGGACACATCTTGGCACATGTCTAATTTGGAGAATCAAATGACCAAAATACTTCATTCAAAAACAAGTCCAGGTGGAATTGAGCTCTCCCAAAGTGCTCTGCTATATCCCACACAGTCGAAACCTCTTTCCTTAATCTTTTGTATGAATCCAAGGTCTAATACGTGATGCTCTTGAGACACGAGACAAACAGAAGAACAGATAAGCCAGTTCCTGAGAGAGAATGAAATGTTAGAAATGAAATGGTAAAAAATATATAGTATCTTTGACTCTGTCACTCTGAACTAGAGTTGGTCAATACTCCACATAGAAGTTGTCCCCAAACACAGATCTAGGATCAGTTTACCATCACCTAATACACACATGAATGATTAGTGGGGGAAGGGATCTAGGGGCAACAAAGCCATCCTAGTCCTCTGTGTCCATCAGTGGAGGATGCGGTGGAGGTACCTCTCCGGGTCGCTCTCCCCTCCTTTCTTCAGTAGAGCTCCTGGTCTGGCTGGTCTCTCAGAGGCCCCTGCAGGGCCTTGGCCCTCAGTTAGGTCCTCTCTGACTCCTGTAGCACCTCTGGGGCCCTTATGAGTCAGTGGCTGTGTATCTGGGCTGCTGCGTTTTGCTCTTGCCTCCATCTTGCTGTCTGATGACTGCTCTTCGCTCTGCTGGCTACTCGCTGAACTCTTACCAATCCTGTAGAAACAAGCCACAAAGTTCAGGGAGTTATTGTGCTCTGTGAGGACTTGGAAAAAGTAGAATGTTATGAAGGATTCAAAGCAGACATTTTAAATCTCTAGATTTTGTGTGAGACATTTTTATCTCTTGATTGTGATTGAATGGTGTGTGTGCGATTGTATGTGGAGAATGGGAAGGAATTGAGAGCATTCAGTGTGTGTGTGTGTGTGTGTGTGTGTGTGAGACAGTCACCCACCTCAGATGCTTGAACACCCATTACCAGCATGGTCCTAGTGTCTCTCCCCTCAACTTAACAATGTGTGTAAATATTCATGATTATTATATATTTATATCAAATTATTATTTTTGTAAATCATAACGGCATATTACATAATGTCAACCCACCTCAGATGATTAAACGCCCGGAGCCAGCGCGACCCCAGTGTGTCTCGCCCCTCCACCCTGAGTCCTCTCCGTCGGCCCCTCGCCCTCAGTCCTATCAGGGCCTGGGCCAGCTCAGCCTCGTCCCCGTGGCCCCACACCAGCTCAGCCCTCTGCTCTGCATCCTGGTCCCCAGCTGCTGTGAACAGCCTCTGCAGCTGACGCAGGTTCACCTTGGGGGGGGGGGGAATTGTGCATTAACCACCTTTATACAGCCAGAAGATTGAATGATTCCTAATTGTTGTTCCTTACCCTAACCTCGCCCCATTAATCCAAACCCTTGACATTTGTTAATCACTGTGCCTAACCTATACCTCTGAATCTGCTTCCTAAATAATACCAAACTCACCCCGCCAAAGATGTTCCCTGAGCCAGCCTTCCTACTCCTCCGCTCAGCGAGACGCCACAGTGTGGAGGGCCCTGCCACCGTAGAGGAGAGAGACGGAGAGGCTGCCTCCGCATCCATCCTCCAAGTGAAAGGCTGCAAGGGCGGTAGGCGATGCCGCGAGATGGGCCTTCCTGTGGAGGATAGGAAAGGTTAGGGATAAGTGCTAGAACTCACTTGTTGCAATTGTATGGCATGTCAATCTGTTTCTATGGGCAACGTGACCTTACTCAGGAATGACTGTGCTAGTTACAGACTTGGGATGGTGTGACTGAAGCATGTCCTGGCCAAGGGAAACTCCAGGTTCTTGTTTTTTCCAGGCCAGGTTATGGTTTAGGAAAAACTCCTGGCCTTGTGAGGGCACACTGTAGGATGCAAGGTAAGCTCCTGCCAGTCTCTACCGTTCCTTGATTATTTAATCCTGCTTGACGGAGCAGAGGGGAACTTAATCGGTCTTGCTTGAAAGCCCATTACACTGCAGATGGTAATAATCAATCTAGCTATACAGTAACTCTGGTAAGAACCAGTCCACCTAGTAACTAAGTCTGCTTGGTCACATGAGGAACTGTAATGGTATTAGCAGAGTAGCTACCTGGCTGTGTCACTAGATCAACTGTACTGGAGGAAATAAGGGCTCTGCTCCAATAGTCACTAAAATTCCACTTGGAATGCATGCACAATACATTTTCCAACTTTAAGTTCTCTCACTCAGAAAGCCACTAAAATATTATGCACCGAAGATGACTCACATCAATAATGGAATTGAAAGGCCTTTAACTTAAGTAATTGCATAAAAAAACAGAGATAAAGAATGTAGCAAATGCACATAGGCCATGCACATCATTCAACCTTATGTGCATCACAGCAGGTGGGTAGCCTCTTAAAACCCCAGAGTGAAATACTTACACTCTGGTCTCTAACGTGTAGGCTCAGTATTCATGAACAGTCCCATTACAAGTCAGAATGTTGAACAAACTCAATGTCCTCAGACGATTTTGCCACTTTGTTGGAGGTAATCTGTGACAAAACACGCACAGGGAAGCTTTATCAACCCGACCTTTTAACACATGAAACACTTGCACAATATGGGCGAGCCTAACCGAACCAGACAGAATGTTGTCCCACTCAATCAGCTGGTAAATTTCAAACACTTCCAGTTGATTATGAGGGAACATGCTTCAGTCCACTGCAATGTGTTAGGAGATTGAAAATAAGAGGGACTGAACCTACTTGCGCTGCAAACAGTCAGGTAAACAACACTTATCTCCACTTCCTACCATCAAAAGGACAAACAACCTGTAGTTAGTGTAAATATAATTTTAGTCAACATTCTGGCTTGTATAGCCTTTTAGGCAGATGTCATTCAGATTGAATATCCATGGGGTAAACCTTCAATGAACAAAAAAGCAAATACAAAAACATACACGAGTACATAAACCTAAGACTGTCGAGATAACTGACACATTTCAAATGTATGGGGTTAACGTTTGTTACAATTTCTACCCCATGGAACGGTCTGTTTAGGCAAAGCAGACATACGCACTTTTCGTTGGCATGCAGATGTGACATTCAAAGCCAATTAGCCTATCCAGTGAGGCAATAAGAGCCGACAATAACTATTTTTATTTTGTTTGTTGGCGTCAAAAGAAACATATTTGGACTTATTTTCTGTAAAACGTACAAGGGCAGAGCTACGGTGCATTTCAAATCCAAACAAATTAATTAGATTATTAGTACTCTACACAATATAGGTCAAGTCTCATACATGAAAGCCGAATAAAAGACTAGCCTAAACACGTTCTTACCCGGCGGCCAAGATGATAGCGACTTTCGTTCTGATGCTTTTCCCAAGATAAATTCCTCTAAGTTCTTTTGTGCTAAGCTACGGTTATTTCGTCAATATGGCTAACAAAATACCTTTGATTTATATGTTGCTCTGTCCACTCGTCGTTGATGTGGAGTAGTAGTTTGGGGTCTATACACCAATGAAAGCGGATATGGTAATTATTCCCACTTTATAGGGCCACTGGAATGTTTTCTCGAGCAATCAGAAGGTTTGTGTGCGGGTCGAGGTGTGAAGCCCCGCCCCTTGGCCGCGCAGTTAATCCATTGACGTCAATGTTCCAGGCATGAGGCTGTGTGTGAAACACTGAGGTATCGGAGACGATTCATGATTATAGGAGCGACAAAAAGTCTCTCCCAGACTGTGTGTGTGTGTGTGTGTGTGTGTGCGCGCGCGCGCGCGTGTATACTACATCTCCATGTGCACACTAACTTCACAAGTCACAGGGGGTTGCAAAGAGTTGAATCTACTCATGACATGAAGGTATAACTGCATCATGGGACTTGACATCATGCTAACAATAAAGGCTAGGTTTACACAGGCAGCCCAATTCTGATATTTTTTCCACTAATTCGTCTTTTGACCAATCACATCAGATCTTTACACATCAGATCTTTTTCAGAGCTGATCTTATTGGCTACAAGACCCACGTGAACCTATCACTAGGTTGCCATTATTCATTAGACATAAATCTTTTTCCTATGTATTTTATTTTCATAACAATTGCAGAAGAAATGTCCCAAAGTAGCCATACATCAAATTATCATGCTCATCTCTCATTTATTTGGATCTAGTAGCCTAGTAAATAGATAGGCTATATGTATTTAAAGTTTTTTTTAAATCATAGGCAGTGCGGTTTATAATACAGGTATTCAGTCGATTTTAACAATATTTTACATTGAAGTAGGCCTTAGCAAGCTACTGTAAGTACTGCAATTGCTTTTTCCCCCCATCTGCCTTGGACTGCCTGCGAATTCTGAAATAATTGTCTATCTTATTTAGATTGGTGGAAAAGTTGATGCAAAACATTGTTGAATTCACTGCTGACAGGTCCACAGTTTACCATTGTTTTTTCTTTCAGAAACTGACCGTCCTTTTCCAGATAAATAATAAATTACTGCTAAAGATTAAAACATCCTGCCAACCAAGGTTATTATTGTTTATTTCTATCAGTTTTTAGATTTTTATTTGAAATTGAGTTAAGTTTCAGTTCATTTTCAGACTTGATTTACTAGTTTCCTTTTAGTTTCAGGTTGATAAAAACATTTGTATCTCATTTTTATTTAATTTAGTATCAGTTTTAGTTTTAGGGACAGAACGTAGCCTTTCCATGGGGGGCTAGGAGTAATTTGTGTTGTTGGCCTGTAGTTCTTTTTTTGCGGATGTCACTTCTTGTCACTGGGGGGCAGTAATACATAAGGTGACTTGGAGAGACATAAAGTCTATGTATCAGTGGAGCCTCAGAGGAGGAAGGGGAGAATTATTCTCCTCAGTGAATTTCACAAAAAAATCTAATATTGTAACATTAAAAAAGTTATACTTTGTAGGTAAAACTATACTAAATATATTAATGTCACCAAATAATTTATTAAATCACACTGTTTTGCAATGAAGGTAGCCTCAACAGCACTCTGTAGGGTAACGCCATGGTGTAGCCTGAGGACAACTAGTTTCCATCCTCATATGGGTATATTGACTTCAATACAAAAACTAGGAGGATCATGGTTCTCACCCCCTTCCATAGACTTCCCTAGTAATTATGACAACTTCCAGAAGACATCCTCCAACCTATCAGAGCTCTTGCAGCATGTTATGCACCCAATCAAAGGATCAGAGAATTAATCTAGCACTGAAAGCATAAGCTACAGCTAGATAACACTGTAGTGCATACAATGTGGTGAGTAGTTGACTCAAAGAGAGAGAAAGCCAATAGTTTAACAATTTTGAACAAATTAATTTCTTTAAAAATGAAGGAGACGAGAGAGAGAGAGAGAGAGAGAGAGAGAGATAGCTATATTTCGTTGTATTTCTTTCCCTTTCACTTAGCTAGTGAATGCAGCTAGTTCAGCTTACTCACACACCTGGTTCAAACAGAGAGGGATGCTACTGTATGTTAGCTATCTGGCTATGCCTATCCAACACTGGAACTCTTCCAAGTCACCGGGGTCCATCGGTGTAACTGCTAAACTGTAGAGGGTTTACTAACCCAAACAGCTCGAGCTTCTACTTTTAAAAATCCACCTTTCCAGAAACAAGTCTCTCACCGTTGCCGCTTGCTATAGACCACTCTCTGCCCCCAGCTGTGCCCTGGACACCATATGTGAACTGATTGCCCCCCATCTCTCTTCAGAGCTAGTGTTGCTAGGTGACCTAAACTGGGACATGCTTAACACCCCGGTCATCCTGCAATCTAAGCTTGAGGCCCTCAATCTCTCACAAATTATCAATGAGCCCACCAGGTACAACCCCAAATCCGTAAAAACGGGCACCCTCATAGATATCATCCTCACCAACTTGCCCTCCAAATATAGCGATCACTGCCTCATTGCCTGCATCCGTAACGTGTCTGCAGTCAAACGACCACCCCGCAAGCAGGCCTTCCTAATTGACCTGGCCCGGGTATCCTGGAAGGATATTGACCTCATCCCGTCAGTAGAGGATGCATGGTTGTTCCTTAAAAGTGCCTTCCTCACCATCTTAAATAAGCATGCCCCTTTCAAAAAATGTAGAACCAGGAACAGATAAAGCCCTTGGATATCTCCAGACCTGACTGCCCTTGACCAGCACAAAAACATCCTGTGGCGTTCTGCATTAGCATCGAATAGCCCCCAATATACACAGGCAGTTAGGAAAGCTAAGGCTAGCTTTTTAAAGCAGAAATTTGCATCCTGTAGCACAAACTCAAAAAAGTTCTGGGACACTGTAAAGTCCATGGAGAATAAGAGCACCTCCTCCCAGCTGCCCACTGCACTGAGGCTAGGAAACACTGTCACCACCGATAAATCCACTGTAATTGAGAATTTCAAAAACCATTTTTCTACGGCTGGCCATGCTTTCCACCCGGCTACACCTACCCCGGTCAACAGCCATGCATTCCCCACAGCAACTTGCCCAAGCCTCCCCCATTTCTCCTTCACCCAAATTCAGACAGCTGATGTTCTTAAAGAGCTGCAAAACCTGGACCCCTATAAATCAGCCGGGCTAGACAATCTGGACCCTCTCTTTTAAAAAAATATCTGCCGAAATTGTTGCAACCCCTATTACTAGCCTATTCAACCTCTCTTTCGTATCGTCTGAGATTCCCAAAGATTGGAAAGCTGCCACGGTCATCCCCCTCTTCAAAGAGGGAGACACTCTCGACCCAAATTGCTACAGATCTATATCTATCCTTTCTAAGGTCTTCGAAAGCCAAGTCAACGAACAGATTACCGACCATTTCGAATCCCACCGTACCTTCTCCGCTATGCAATCTGGTTTCTGAGCTGGCCATGGGTGCACCTCAGCCACGCTCAAGTTCCTAAACGATATAACCGCCATCGATAAGAGACATTACTGTGCAGCCGTATTCATCGACCTGGCCAAGGCTTTCGACTCTGTCAATCACCCAATTCTTATTGGCAGACTCAACAGCCTTGGTTTCTCAAATGATTGCCTCACCTGGTTCACCAACTACTTCTCTGATAGAGTTCAGTGTGTCAAATCAGAGGGCCTGTTGTCCGGACCTCTGGCAGTCTCTATGGGGGTGCCACAGGGTCCAATTCTCGGGCAGACTCTCTTCTCTGTATACATCAATGATGTCGCTCTCCGCAGCTTACACAGGGGCACTTAATGCCCAGCCAGGTCGACCCCCCGCTGGACAGTGACCTCAGAAACAATCTTTGTTTCGAGGAGGCTATATTTCTGAAGCACTGTATGTAGTCGAGATGCTTGCTGGGTTCACCGTACTGACATCTTCCTGGGGTTCTGCTGCTCTCTGTTGAGCAAAGTGATAGAGACACACTTGGGTCCATAAGGCAAGCTACTTCAGGGGTTGGATCGAAGTTGGCTGCCAGAGGATTCAGTATGCATGCGAAGAACAGTAAGTTCAGGAGGACCTGTGCCAACTGTTTTGCAACAATAATGTCTGCAAGTGTGCCTCAAGGTTGAGAGGGCACGGCACCACATCAGACAGCTAGCTACTGGCTATGAGTTTGAAGTTGGTCAGTGTGGATGGCGAATGGCTCCAGCAACTTCACAAGCTGTTCTAGCTTGGACCAGTCACGCTCTGTGATCGCACTCAAATTTCTTCCCTATTAGCTCGTGATAGCTAGTTATGGTGATGCACAAGTTAGGCCTATTTGAAACATCAGTGTCTATTGGCAGATTCAGCTCAAAAACCCCATTAGAAAAAAAGCTTGAAAACCCCATTTAATTTTTGCTCAAAGCTTAGAAGAAAACCATTACAACTGAACATAATTTATCATGGTTTTTATTTGATTTTAGTTTGGTTTGGAGTCAAAGCTAAAAGTTTCAAATATGTACTTTTTACTGAATTGTTTTTCCAATTTTAGTTTTTCTTTTTAGTTTCTGTTTTCATTTAGTATAATAACCTTACTGCCAACACAGTAAATAGACTGATAGCTTATGTAAAATATTTGACAGTATGGGTAGGCTACAGTATTGCTGTGCGATAGGAGTCCAACATCATTGCCTATACCAAGGGAGGATGGAGAAACCCAATAATCTATTGATAAACTAAAAATGTGTCTTTTGCATCTAGAGGCCTAATGCCAATAGTTACAAATTATACAGCAAATAAAGGGCATTATTGTCACCATAAAAGGTGACTAGAGGACATGTTCAACTTTTATTGCTTGTTCTTGCGAGCACAATTTTATTTATAACGTGAAACATGTGTATGTATGGCCTGAGGCATCATGCCCATAGCACGTCCCCCCTGAGATTTCTCCTATTAAAACGTTTTATTTTTTAATCAAATTTATTTTTTTCCTCTCTATAATACCACAAGCCACTTAGCAATTTTATAAAATTGTCTTTAGCTAGCCCAGATAGGTTCCCAATCTCCCAACCTTACAACTAGCTACCAAGAAGCCATTTCAGGCTATCAATCAAGTTAGAGTAGCTAGCTTGTCTAACTATCTTAGCTGGCATGCCTGCTGACAAGTTTGGTAGACTTTAGAAAAGCAAGCAATTACTAAATGTACTGAATAAGACTAACATTCCTTGTAATCTTTTACCCAGATTTTAACAAATGCAGAAAAGCATATTCAATGTTTCTTAAAGAACATAACCACCAGTCAGGAGGATACAGACAGCTCAAGATGTACTTTGCATTAGGAAAGTATTCAGACTCCTTCTCTTTTTCCACAGCTTTTTACGTTACAGTCTTATTCTAAAATTGATTAAATTTATTTCTTTCCTCATCAATCACACACACGATTTTTCAACAAATTCTCACGGTTTGACCAATTTAACTTCAAATTTCGAAGGTGTCAAATTTCAAATGTCAAATTTCAAAGTGTTTTTGCACCCCGAGTTGCTCCGCTGCTATTGCTGGAGCCTCGCGGTTGGTTAAGTTTAGGCATTCATTCTGAATGTTTAAGTTTGGGATAGGGTTAAAACAACAACAAAAAAGGGTTCTCCCAAGTGGCGCAGGGGTCCAAGGTGTCACTACAGACCCGGGTTTGATCCTGGGCTGTATCACAACCTGCTGTGAAAGGGAGTCCTATAGGGCGGCGCACAATTAGCCCAGCATCGTCTGATGGTAGGTTACAGGGCTAATAGTACTATGGAAGGCTCCTGATCAGTTCTTCCTAACAGATTAATAGCTGATTTACAGTGGCTTGCAATTTTAGCATTAGTATATTAGCATTAGTAATAGCATTTTTCCTATTTTGTTGCCTTACAACCTGGAATTCAAATAGATTTTGGGGGGGTTTGTATCATTTGATTTACACAACATGCTTACCACTTTGAAGATGCAAAATATTTTTCATTGTGAGAAACAAAGGAATAAGACAAAAAAAAGAGAAAACTTGAGCGTGCATAACTATTCAACCCCCCAAAGTCAATACTTTGTCGAGCTACCTTTTGCAGCAATTATAGCTGCAAGTCTCTTGGGGTATGTCTCTATAAGCTTGGCACATCTAGCCACTGGGATTTTTGCCCATTTTTCAAGGCAAAACTGCTCCAGCTCCTTTAAGTTGGATGGGTTCCAGGAATCCTTAAGGCATACCAGAGATTCTCAATTGGATTGAGGTCTGGGCTTTGACTAGGCCATTCCAAGACATTTATATGATTCCCCTTAAACCACTTGAGTGTTGCTTTAGCAGTATGCTTAGGATCATTGTCCTGCTGGAAGGTGAACCTCTGTCCCAGTCTCACATCTCTGGGAGACTGAAACAGGTTTCCCTCAAGAATTTCCCTGTATTTTTGCACCATCCATCATTCCTTCAATTCTGACCAGTTTCCCAGTCCCAGCCGATGAAAAACATTCCCACAGCATGATGCTGCCACCACCATGCTTCACTGTGGAGATGGTATTCTCGGGGTGATGAGAGGTGTTGGGTTTGTGCCAGACATAGCATTTTCTTCGATGGCCAAAAAGCCTCATCTGACCAGAATACCTTCTTCCATATATTTGAGGAGTCTCCCACATGTCTTTTGGCGAACACCAGATGTTTGCTTATTTTTTCTTTAAGCAATATCTTTTTTTCTGGCCACTCTTCCATTAAGCCCAGCTCAGTGGAGTGTGCGGCTTAAAGTGGCTCCTTCAGGGTTATCTTTTGTCTCTTTGTTGCCTCTCTGATTATTAATTCCCTCCTTGCCTGGTCTATGAGTTTTGGTGTGCGGCCCTCTCTTGGCAGGTTTGTTGTGGTGCCATATTCTTTCTATTTTTTAATAATGGATTTAGTGCTGCTCCGTGGGATGTTCAAAGTTTCATATATTTTTTTATAACCCAACCCTGATTTGTACTTTGTCCCTGAACTGTTTGGAGAGCTCCTTGGTCTTCATGGTGCCACTTGCTTGGTGGTGCCCCTTGCTTAGGGGTGTTGCAGACTCTGGGGTCTTTCGGAACTGGTGTATATATACTGAGATCATGTGACACTTAGATTGCACAAAGGTGGACTTTATTTAACTAACTATGTGACTTCTGGAGTTTATTTTTTATTTTATTTCACCTTTATTTAACCAGGTTGGCCAGTTGAGAACAAGTTCTCATTTACAACTGTGACCTGACCAAGATAGAGCAAAGCAGTGCGACACAAACAACACAGAGTTACACATGGGATAAACAAATGCACAGTACATAACACAATAGAAAAGTCTATACACAGTGTGTGCAAATGTAGAAAGATTAGGGAGGTAAGGCAATAAATAGGCCATAGTGGCGAAATAATTGCAATTTAGCAATTAAACCCTGGAGTGATAGATGTGCATAAGGTGTATGTGGAAGTAGAGATACTGGGGTGCAAAGGAGCAAAAAAGAAAAAGAAAAAAATATGTGGATGGGTGGGCTATTTACAGATGGGCTATGTACAGGTGCAATGATCGGTAAGCTGCTCTGACAGCTGATGCTTAGTCAGGGAGACGTAAGTCTCCAGCTTCAGTGATTTTTGCAATTCGTTCCAGTCATTGGCAGCAGAGAACTGGAAAGAACTGGAAGGAAAGGTGGCCAAAGGAGGAGTTGGCTTTGTGTGGTTGACCAGTGAAATATGCCTACTGTGCTACGGGTGGGTGCTGCTATTGTGACCAGTGAGCTGAGATAAGGCGGGGTTTTACCTAGCAAAAACGTATAGATGACCTGAAGCCAGTGGGTTTGGTGAAGAATATGAAGCAAGGGCCAGCCAACGACAGCATACAGGTCGCAATGGTGGGTAGTATATGGGGCTTTGGTGACAAAATGGATGGCACTGTGATAGACTACATCCAATTTTCTGAGTAGAGTATTGGAGGCTATTTTGTAAATGACATTGCTGAAGTCAAGGTTCTGCAGGAAAGTCGGTTTTACGAGGGTATGTTTGGCAGCATGAGTGAAGGAGGCTTTGTTGCGAAATAGGAAGCTGATTCTAGATTTAATTTCGGATTGGTTATTGGTTTCCAGATCTTATTTAGGGGCTTCATAGCAAAGGGGGTGAATACATATTCACGCAACACTTTTCAGTTTTTTAATTTTCAGATCTAATTTTTTTTTCATTTCACTTCTCCAATTTGTACTATTTTGTGTATGTCCATCACATGAAATTCTAATAAAAATACATTTAAATTACAGGTTGTAATGCAACAAGGGGGGTGAATACTTTTGCAAGGCACTATAACTCAACTCTATGGTGAATGACGTTTATTATGAACTCCACCAACGGAGTCGAGCTGTGAAGAGGCTTCATTTCACCCAAGGTCAATCATTTTTATTCGTAAACGCTTACCTTGTACCAACGTTGTGTATATGTTTACGTGCCCGTGTGGTAAGCCTATGTGGGCCAAACAAAAATAAAATAAGAATATCTGAACATAAAACAGCTGTCCGCACTGGCAATATTGAATAAGCTATGGCAAAACACGGCCCATCGTCCTCTTTGCGCTTTGTGGGCCTGGAACAGGTCACACCTATTAGAGGTGGGAACCACCCTAAAATTATCTCACAATGAGATGTGTTTTGGATTGATAGATTTGAGAGGTGTTTTGGATTGATATATTTAATATATCATGCATCCTTGAGGTCTAAATGATAATTTCTCAATCAGACCTTTTTTGTTGATTATATGGCTGCGCTGTATTTTGAATGCTTATGTATGTATATGTATATTTTATTACATTCAATCACGGTATTTCTATCCAGATGTATAACGGTTCTGTAACGACAGACGCTGGGAGACGAGAAGCAACCACAGGGTGTGGATTTAATAATAAATAGACATGAAACAAAAAAAGAACAGCATCTGGATAGGAGAAACATAACAACATCAATGCTGACTCGGGAATGAAACTGAGGAAGTGACAGATAAAGGGGAGGTAAATTACTGTATTGCAAAATGTACAATGATGGAGTCCAGGTGAGTCCCATATTTAAGCACAGGTGCGCATAACGATGGTGGCAGGTGTGCGTAATGATAACTGAACTGGTGACCTCGAGCACCTGAGAGGGGGAGTGGGAGCAGACTTGACAAGATGTCTATTTTTTATACTCCAACGTGTGCAAAGCTGTCATCAAGGCGAAGGGTGGCTACTTTGAAGAATGTAAGAATCACCTAGACACCAATGACGTGATGGAGTCCAGGTGAGTACCATAATTAAGCGCAGGTACGCATAATGATGAGTGAACTTGTGACATTGAGCACCGGAGAGGGGGAGAGGGGGAGCAGGAGCAGACATGACAAGATGTCTATTTTTATACCCAAACGTGTACAAAGCTGTCATCAAGACAAAGAGTGGCTACTTTGAAGAACATAAAATATAAAATATATTTTGATTTGTTTAACACTTTTTTGGTTACTACATGATTCCATATGTGTTATTTCAGGGTTTTGATCAGTGGTGGAAAAAGTACCCAATTGTAATACTTAAAAGTAAAAAGTAAAAGTACAGATGCCTTAATAGAAAGTTACTCAAGTAAAAGTGAAAGTCACCCAGTAAAATACTACTTGAGTAAAAGTCTAAACGTATTTGGTTCTAAATATACTTAAGTATCAAACATATATGGAATTGGTACAATATACTTAAGTACTAAAAGTAAAAGTATAAATAATTTCAAATTCCTTATATTATGCAAAGCAGATGGCACCATTGTCTTGTTTATAAAATACAGATAACCAGGGGTACACTCCAACACTCAGACATCATTTACAAATGATGCATTTGTGTTTAATGAACCTGCCAGATCAGAGGCAGTAGGGATGACCATGTGTTCTCTTGATAAGTGCGTGAATTTGACCATTTTCCTGTCCTGCTAAGCACTCGACATGTAACGAGTACTTTTGGGTGTCAGGGAAAATGTATGGAGTAAAAAGTATATTATTTTCTTCAGGAATGTAGTGAAGTAAAAGTAGTCAAAAATATAAATACCAAAGAAAAGTACAGATACCCAAAAAACTACTTAAGTAGTACTTTAAAGTATTTTTACTTAAGTACTTTACACCACTGGTTTCGATGTCTTCACTATTATTCTACAATGTACTGTATAAAATAGTAAAAATACAGAAAATTCCTTGATGAGTAGGTGTGTCCAAACTTTTGACTGGTACTGGTACTGACTGGTACCAGTCAAAAGTTTGGACACACACACACACATATATATATAGTACCAGTCAAAAGTTTGGACACCTACTCATCAAGGGATTTTCTATATATATATATATATATATATATATATACGCTACTGTTCAAAAGTTAGGGGTCATTTAGAAATGTCCTTGTTTTTGAAAGAAAAGCACATTTCTTGTCCATTAAAATAACATCGAATTGATCAGAAATACAGTGTAGACATTGTTAATGTTGTAAATGACTATTGTAGCTGGAGAATATCTACATAGGTGTACAGAGGCCCATCATCATCAACCATCACTCCTGTGTTCCAATGGCACGTTGTTTTAGCCAATCCAAGTTTATCATTTTAAAAGGCTAATTGATCATTAGAAAACCCTTTTGCAATTATGTTAGCACAGCTGAAAACTGTTGTCCTGATTAAAGACTAGTTAAGTATCTGGAGCATCAACATTTGTGGGTTCGATTACAAGCTCAAAATGGCCAGAAACAAAGTACTTTCTCCTGAAACTCATCAGTCTATTTTTGTTCTGAGAAATGAAGGCTATTCCATGTGAGAAATTGCAAAGAAACTGAAGATCTCGTACAACACTGTGTACTACTCCCTTCACAGAACAGTGCAAACTGGCGCTAACCAGAATAGAAAGAGGAGTGGGAGGCACAACTGAGTACAACTGAGCAAGAGGAGCAAGAGGACAAATACATTAGAGTACATTAGTGTGTCTAGTTTGAGAAACAGACGCCTCACAAGTCCTCAACCTAGCAGCTTCATTAAATAGTACTGGCAAAACACCAGTCTCAACGTCAACAGTGAAGAGGAGAGTTCCTCTGTCCAGTGTCTGTGTTCTTTTGCCCATCTTAATCTTTTCTTTTTATTGGCCAGTCTGAGATATGTTTTTTTTTTTTCCAACTCTGCCTAATTTCCAAGAATTGTCCTGGTTTTACTATCCTTGTGGGGACTTTTGGAGATTTAAGTTCCCACCAGGCTGGAAAAAAAGGGAGAGCAATAAGTAGTGTCCCATATTACAAGCAACTGTATGATGACTTTACCGAAAAGCTCAGTCAACTACAAATAAATTGGTGTACGCAGTCAAGTAAAGACATCTATGGCTCAAGTGTGAATGATGTTTACAGTGGAATTATAACGTACAGAAACGTTGCTATATCATAATGTGTACAATTCGTGAAAAGACTATGGGAAAATCACTTAAGAGACACACGGCGTGGCTAATCTCAGTGCGAAGACTCCCGGTGAGAGCAGTATACCAATGGCGCTATTATGTTAAAACAAAAAAATGCCCAATACCATTATGCACTGATGATGAAACAATTGAACACTTATTATTAGAGTATAGCAGAACTAAGGAAATCTGGGAACTAATGCAAGATTTTGGAGTAACTATTCAAGTCGAAACAAATTCGATGGAACGCTGAAAGAAATCTACAAAGACCTTTTTCACTTGATCATATGTATAGTGAAACGCACAAATATGGAAAACCCGGTGCCAAATGACAACTTGAATAGTTACTTGAGTAGTTACTCCAAAATCTTGCATTAGTTCCCAAAACAGTTTTTAAACAAATTAGAAGAGAACTCATAAGGAGGAGAACCATCTAAACGAAACGAGAAGGGGTGAACAATGGGAAGTTCTTGACTTTTGATTAAAAAATACATATATATACAGCACCAGTCAAAAGTATGGACATACCTACTCATTCCAGGGTTCTTATTTATTTTTTACTATTTTCTACATTGTCAAATAATAGTGAAGACATCAAAGCTATGAAATAACACATAAGTATACAGATATCCCTATTTGGTAAAAGACCAAATCCATATTATGGCAAGTACAGCTCAAATAAGCAAAGAGAAACTAGTCCATCATTACTTTAAGACATGAAGGTCAGTCAATCCGGAAAATGTCAAGAACTTTGAAAGTTTCTTCAAGTCCAGTCGCAAAAACCACCAAGCGCTATGATGAAACTGGATCTCATGAGGCCCGCCACAGGACAGGAAGACCCAGAGTTACCTCTGCTGCAGAGGATACGTTCATTAGAGTTACCAGCCTCAGAAATTGCAGCCCAAATAAATGCTTCACAGAGTTCAAGTAACAGACACATCTCAACATCAACTGTTCAGAGGAGACTGCATGAATCAGGCATTCATGGTCAAATTGCTGCAAAGAAACCACTACCAAAGGACACCAATAATAAGAAGAGACTTGCTTGGGCAAAGAAACACGAGCAATGAACATTAGACACTCTGTGATCACACTCTCCGCATCAAATATGAGTAAGACCTTTAAACAGGTCAACATTCACAAGGCCGCAGGACCAGACGGATTACCAGGACGTGTACTTTGAGCATGCAAAGACCTACTGGCAAGTGTCTTCACTGAAATTTTGAACCTCTCCCTGTCTGAGTCTGTAATACCAACATATTTAAAGCAGACCACCATAGTCTCTATGCCCAAGAACACTAAGGTAACCTGCCTAAATGACTACCGACCCGTAGCACTCACGTCTGTTGCCACGAAGTGCTTTGAAAAGCTGGTCATGGCTCACATCAAATTCATTATCCCGAAACCCTAGACCCACTCCAATTTGCATACCGCCCCAACAGATCCACAGATGATGCCATCTCTATTGCACTTCACACTGCCCTTTCACACCGGGACAAAAGGAACACTTATGTGAGAATGATATTCATTGACTACAGCTCAGCATTCAACACCATAGCGCCATCAAAGCTCATCACTAAGCTAAGGACCCGGGGACCAAACACCTCCCTCTGCAACTGGATCCTGGACTTCCTGACGGGCCGCCCTCAGGTGGTAAGGGTAGGTAACAACACATCTGCCACACTGATCCTCAACACGGGGGCCCCTCAGGGGTGGTACTCAGTCCCCTCCTGTACTCGCTGTTCACTCATGACTGCACTGCCAGGCACGACTCCAACACCATCATTAAGTTTGCCGATGACACAACAGTAGGCCTCATCACCAACAACGACGAGACAGCATATATGGAGGAGGTCAGAGACCTGGCCATATAGTGTCAGGACAACAATCTTTCCCTCAATGTGATCAAGACTAAGGAGATGATTGTGGAGTACAGGAAAAGGGGGACCGAGCACACCCTCATTCTCACCGACGGGCTGTGGTGGAACAGGTTGATAACTTCAAGTTCCTTGGTGTCCACATCAACAACAAACTAACATGGTCCATGCACAACAAGACAGTTGTGAAGAGGGCACGACAAAACCTATTCCCTCTCAGGAGACTGAAAAGATTTGGCATGGGTCCTTAGATCCTCAAAAGGTTCTGCAGCTGCAATATCGAGAGCAACCTGACTGGTTGCATCACTGCCTGGTATGGCATATTTGCATTGCCCCCCTGCAGAGTGGAAAAACAGCCAACAAGTGCTCAGCATATGTGGGAACTCCTTCAAAACTGTTGGAAAAGCATTCCAAGTGAAGCTGGTTGAGAGAATGCCAAGAGTGTGCAAAGCTGTCATCAAGGCAAAGGATGACTATTTTGAAGAATCTAAAATCTCAAATATATTTTGATTTGTTTAACACTTTTTTGGTTACTACATGATTCCATATGTGTTATTTCAGAGTTTTGATGTCTTTACTATAATTATACAATGTAGAAAATAGTACAAATAAAGAAAAACCCTTTAATGAGTAGGTGTGTCCTTTTGACTGGTACTGTATGTAATGTAAATGTGTTGTAATTTACGATGTATGATATTATTCCAGTTTAAATAATAAAGATAGACTAATTTTATTTTTTTAAGTAAAAAAAGTTACAAAATAAGAAATGATTGTCTCATGAAAGAGAAAAATAAACAGAGTAAGCACTCCCCCCCAGTAGGAGGAGCAGCCTTGGAATTCCAGTCCGTCCCCTGTCTCCTTCCCCCAACCCCTGGGTGAGAGGGGAGTGCTGTAGCCCTCCAAAGGAAACGGAAGAGACGAAACTCACAAAATCCTCATTTTAAAACCCCGGGGCTGTGAAGAAGAAAATACAACTCTTTGACAAACTTTACACTTTATAACCACCTATTTAGCACTCCACCCTCCCTTTTTATTTGTCATTTTTTTGTTGCTGTTTTTATTTTTATTTTGTGGCAGATTTTAAAGGACCTAGTGCTCAGTTAAAGGACCCAGTGTTCGCTGGATTAGAGATGCCCCCCCAGCCGGAGGTGAACAAACATTTCTGGGACTTCCTAAAGAGTTTTCTCGGCATTATCCGAATCCTCCAAATCATTTTCGGAGCAGGACTATGGGTCACAATCGCCGCCAACAAATACGAAGGCTCCATTCACTTCGTCCTGTTCGTGGCCGTGCTCTTCTGGCTCCTCACCCTCACCGCGTTTTTTATCACTCTCCTGGACAAACAGGACCTTGTCCCCGTCTTGGGAGGGGACCGGTGGTTGCTTAGCAACCTGGTTCATGACATCGCTGCTGCGGTGCTGTATCTACCGGCGATCGGCGTCATGATCTACAAGACAGGGCGGTACGAGTACTGCAACCTGGAGCAATATAAACACCACTGCCTGTATAAAGTCTATCTGGCTGCTGCCGTGTTCGCATGTCTGGCCGCTGTTGTGTATCTTGTCTCGTCGGTGTATGTTGGTTGTAGGAAGTGCCGGGGAGAGCAGACGGTGGTTTGAGAGAGGGGAGGACAGAGGGGGACTAAGGTGGAAGGGATATGTTGGAGGACTGGGGGGGGAGGCAAGAGCTCTCCCTGTTCCGTAATTTAATGTCAGCATAATTTCAGTAGTTTATCAACGTAAGCTACAGTACAGTACTTTTTTGGTACAATGTTTGTGCGTTGACTGACAACAACATTCCGAAACCACGAGCAGTCTACCGGACCTTTTACCAATGCCTTTGAAAAGCATACCTCTTATGCTTTGCAGCGTACTACAAGCTGTAATAGCAGGGACATGATATGACATGCCTTTGATATGAAGAAACTACACCATATTTGTTGCCAATGTTTTTTTTTGTATCCTTTTAGCCAGAAATAACACATGTCTATATCAAAAGCAAAAACAATTATGTTCCTAATTATTCCTGAAGTGTCCTTCATGTTAAAACCAAATGTTGATGAATTAAAACCAATGTCACTGAACACCAGAGACAAGGTTCTCTTATTTGGTAATAACACCTTCTGCATGTAGGGGCAGATATCATTTACAGAAGTAGCCTATTGCTACCACTATTATTATCATTATTTTGCAGTAATAGGTCTACACCAGTTTGTTTCATTAATAACTATTTCCAGAGTTATTTCAAATCTGAAAAGTATACATCTGCAGACTCTGTGTTTGCACCTGTTTGTGAATGATTATGATGTTGGTGGCTTTCCAAAATGAGAAGCCAGTTTGGGGCTGGGAGCCCTCAGCTACTTCCTGTCTGAGACAAACATGCTTAACCAATCAGCAGGGGTCTCTGGGATGCCACATGAAAGACATGGAAGAGCGTGTGCTTTTACTCTGTAATCTCTGTGACTGGAACTGTGTGTGTCTGGGTACGTATTTATGTGATTATTGTTATATCTGTGTGTGTCTGTGTGTCTATGTGTGTGTGTGAGAGAGAGAGAGAGAGAGAGAGAGAGAGAGAGAGAGAGAGATGATACTGACTGGGAAGGGGAAGTTCTTATTATTATTAATGGTGGGGGGTTGAGGGTGTGTGTGCGGAGAGAGGGGGTGAGAAGTGTTGATAAGTGGTCTAGAAGTGGTCTGCAGGGAGAGTAGATGAGTAGTGGTCTATTCCAGGCAAACCCACATTTCCTGCTAACTTAGAAAGCAAAAAGAAAAGCATGCGTGGCATGACAACGACAACAGAGTTGGAATAAGCAGAAATAAATCCAGCCACAGAGTGTATGACACAGGCTAAACCTAGCAATGTGAAAATGAAGGAAGAGATGTGAAAATGTTGGGACAGGACCCATGTTCTGTGCTGAGCCCTGAGTAGACTGGAGGACACAAAACACAAGATGGAATGGTGAGGCTAATGTTGAACAGATGCACTGCAGGGATAGACTGTAAATCTACCACAGTGTGTGTGAGTCATAAGTGATGGATCTGCAGCACAGCCTAAGCAAACAGCTCAGATAGAAACAAACAATAACCCTCCTCAATAAGACCTGCTAACTCTAGGCCTCTCTAACTCACAACTTCAATTAGTGACAGATACTTTTCTTATGATCAATCACAATGAGTCTTCCCAAAATGAAAGTTATTTATCGTTGATTTGTTTGTGGGGAAACTGACAGCTTTGCTTTAGTTGCATTAAGCCGTTGTCGTTTTTTCTCAAATGTTCAAATTTTCTCGTCAGAACTAGATATTTTGACTCAGCCATGGACTGACTGCATGTGCAAGACTCTATTCCTAAGAGCGTCAGCTAATGAAGTAAATTTAATGTGTGTCGGTGCTGCTGCTGCTGCTGCTGCTGATGTGGCCATTGACACTTTGCTTCTTGAAAGTCCAACTTGATTGCTGACATGCAAAACATATTGGGACTGTATTTTTTCAATTTTACCTTTATTTAATTAGGCAAGTCAGTTAAGAACAAATTCTTATTTTCAATGACGACCTAGGAACAGTGGGTTAACTGCTTTGTTAAGGGGCAGAACAATTTTTGGCGATTCAATCTTGCAACATTTTGGTTACTAGTCCAACGCTCTAACCACTAGGCTACCTGCCGCCAGTGGACTAATGAAAAAAATACCAAAATATAGTTTTTAAGTGTATTTTCCCTCTAAGAACATGAGTGAAAGAGAGAGAGAGGGGAGAGGGAGAGAGAGAGAGAATGGCATTGGACAGATGTGAGATGGTTTTTTCCTTGTTAGCTAAGCCAGGAAGAAAGGGAGAAAGAGGGGGGACGCAAGAGTGTGAGGGAAATACAAATAGAGAGAGCGCATGACCAATAGAGAAATCAAATCAAATCAAATCAAATTTTATTTGTCACATACACATGGTTAGCAGATGTTAATGCGAGTGTAGCGAAATGCTTGTGCTTCTAGTTCCGACAATGCAGTAATAACAAGTAATCTAACTAACAATTCCAAAACTACTGTCTTGTACACAGTGTAAGGGGATAAAGAATATGTACATAAGGATATATGAATGAGTGATGGTACAGAGCAGCATAGGCAAGATACAGTAGATGGTATCGGGTACAGTATGTACAAATGAGATGAGTATGTAAACAAAGTGGCATAGTATAGTATAAAGTGGCTAGTGATACATGTATTACATAAGGATACCGTCGATGCTATAGAGTACAGTATATCCGTATGCGTATGAGATGAATAATGTAGGGTAAGTAACATTTATATAAGGTAGCATTGTTTAAAGTGGCTAGTGATATATTTACATCATTTCCCATCAATTCCCATTATTAAAGTGGCTGGAGTTGAGTCAGTGTCAGTGTGTTGGCAGCAGCCACTCAGTGTTAGTGGTGGCTGTTTAACAGTCTGATGGCCTTGAGATAGAAGCTGTTTTTCAGTCTCTCGGTCCCAGCTTTGATGCACCTGTACTGACCTCGCCTTCTGGATGATAGCGGGGTGAACAGGCAGTGGCTCGGGTGGTTGATGTCCTTGATGATCTTTATGGCCTTCCTGTGACATCGGGTGGTGTAGGTGTCCTGGAGGGCAGGTAGTTTGCCCCCGGTGATGCGTTGTGCAGACCTCACTACCCTCTGGAGAGCCTTACGGTTGAGGGCGGTGCAGTTGCCATACCAGGCGGTGATACAGCCCGCCAGGATGCTCTCGATTGTGCATCTGTAGAAGTTTGTGAGTGCTTTTGGTGACAAGCCGAATTTCTTCAGCCTCCTGAGGTTGAAGAGGCGCTGCTGCGCCTTCTTCACGATGCTGTCTGTGTGAGTGGACCAATTCAGTTTGTCTGTGATGTGTATGCCGAGGAACTTAAAACTTGCTACCCTCTCCACTACTGTTCCATCGATGTGGATAGGGGGGTGTTCCCTCTGCTGTTTCCTGAAGTCCACAATCATCTCCTTAGTTTTGTTGACGTTGAGTGTGAGGTTGTTTTCCTGACACCACACTCCGAGGGCCCTCACCTCCTCCCTGTAGGCCGTCTCATCGTTGTTGGTAATCAAGCCTACCACTGTTGTGTCGTCCGCAAACTTGATGATTGAGTTGGAGGCGTGCGTGGCCACGCAGTCGTGGGTGAACAGGGAGTACAGGAGAGGGCTCAGAACGCAACCTTGTGGGGCCCCAGTGTTGAGGATCAGCGGGGAGGAGATGTTGTTGCCTACCCTCACCACCTGGGGGCGGCCCGTCAGGAAGTCCAGTACCCAGTTGCACAGGGCGGGGTCGAGACCCAGGGTCTCGAGCTTGATGACGAGCTTGGAGGGTACTATGGTGTTGAATGCCGAGCTGTAGTCGATGAACAGCATTCTCACATAGGTATTCCTCTTGTCCAGATGGGTTAGGGCAGTGTGCAGTGTGGTTGAGATTGCATCGTCTGTGGACCTATTTGGGCGGTAAGCAAATTGGAGTGGGTCTAGGGTGTCAGGTAGGGTGGAGGTGATATGGTCCTTGACTAGTCTCTCAAAGCACTTCATGATGACGGATGTGAGTGCTACGGGGCGGTAGTCATTTAGCTCAGTTACCTTAGCTTTCTTGGGAACAGGAACAATGGTGGCCCTCTTGAAGCATGTGGGAACAGCAGACTGGTATAGGGATTGATTGAATATGTCCGTAAACACACCGGCCAGCTGGTCTGCGCATGCTCTGAGGGCGCGGCTGGGGATGCCATCTGGGCCTGCAGCCTTGCGAGGGTTAACACGTTTAAATGTCTTACTCACCTCGGCTGCAGTGAAGGAGAGACCGCATGTTTTCGTTGCAGGCCGTGTCAGTGGCACTGTATTGTCCTCAAAGCGGGCAAAAAAGTTATTTAGTCTGCCTGGGAGCAAGACATCCTGGTCCGTGACTGGGCTGGGTTTCTTCCTGTAGTCCGTGATTGACTGTAGACCCTGCCACATGCCTCTTGTGTCTGAGCCGTTGAATTGAGATTCTACTTTGTCTCTGTACTGGCGCTTAGCTTGTTTGATAGCCTTGCGGAGGGAATAGCTGCACTGTTTGTATTCGGTCATGTTACCAGACACCTTGCCCTGATTAAAAGCAGTGGTTCGCGCTTTCAGTTTCACACGAATGCTGCCATCAATCCACGGTTTCTGGTTAGGGAATGTTTTAATCGTTGCTATGGGAACGACATCTTCAACGCACGTTCTAATGAACTCGCACACCGAATCAGCGTATTCGTCAATGTTGTTATCTGACGCAATACGAAACATCTCCCAGTCCACGTGATGGAAGCAGTCTTGGAGTGTGGAGTCAGCTTGGTCGGACCAGCGTTGGACAGACCTCAGCGTGGGAGCCTCTTGTTTTAGTTTCTGTCTGTAGGCAGGGATCAACAAAATGGAGTCGTGGTCAGCTTTTCCGAAAGGGGGGCGGGGCAGGGCCTTATATGCGTCGTGTGTGACAGAGAGAAACCCCGGGAAAAAGACACTTCAACACATATAAAGCCAGGCGGATGATAGAGTGCCAGCCCAGTTATATTTACTCTGGCTACTCAACCAGAGAGACATTTCCTGCATGGACTCAAACTGGACTGGACTAGACTGGGAGACCAGCTACTACTTCAATGGCCTCTCTTTTTCTCTCTCTCTCAACTATGATTCACAACTATAACTACATCACTGGCAGGCTTTCTTCAAGAACATGAACAAAGTGCTATCTGTCTCGCTCTATTTGGGAATTTCTGGGCCCGTATTCACAAAGCGTACCCAGAGTAGGAAATATAAATACGGGCCCTGATCCTAGATCAGCACTACTACTCTGAGACACTTTCTGAATATGGGCCCTGGTTCTGTGTTCCCAAAACCTTTTTTTAATCTTGCAGCCATCATAACCTACATCAATGCTATTTAACAGATGTGGTTATTACACAGGGCCTTTAGCCCATATTTCATTTCCCCCTTGTTGGAACAGCAGGCATTCTTTTCACTGCTTGAATCAACATGGTCTATTCAGGACTCTCTTTCTCTAATGTTTTGACCAAAAGATTATTCCACTAAAGTAAAAACCACTAGAGCATCAAACAGGCTGTGATGAGTGCCAGTTTACCAGTTTGCTTCTGCTAATTGTTAGCACATCTGTAGCCTGTATGCCAGTCTGTTTCTGCTAATAGTTAGCACATCCCTAGCTTGGATTTCAGTCTGATTCTCCTAATAGTTAGCATATCCCTAGCCTAGATGCCAGTCTGTTTCTGCTAATAGTTAGCATTTACCTAGCCATGATGCAATTCTGTTTTTGTGAATAGATAGCATTTCATTAGCCTGAATGCCAGTCTGTTTCTGCTAATAGTTAGGATACCTAGCATGGAGCCATTCTGTATGTGATAATAGTTAGCATTTCCCTAGCTTTGATGCCAGTCTGTTTCTGCTAAAAGTGAGCTTTTCTCTAGCCTGGATGCTAGTGTTTCTGCTTTAGCACACTTTTATGTCATTGTGTTTTTTAATAGAGGGCTATAGAGCTGTCTTAAGCTGTACCTGACATGCATTCAGGCTATTTCCCTCTTTTCCCTCCCCTCTTCCATGTCTGAGTGTCTTTAACATCGGCCTCTACATAAAGGAGCCAAAGTGAACAATCTGGAGTGATCAGTTTATGATATTTTGCTGCTCCCTCCCTCTGTCAGTGGGTCACTGGAGTCACTTATAAGGGACTGGATTTGTGGCTGCTGCCTGAAATTACAGATATACACTACTGGTCAAAAGAACACCTACTCATTCAAGGGTTTTTCTTTATTTTTACTATCTTCTACATTGTAGGATAATAGCGAAGACATCAAAATGACGAAATAACAGATATGGAATCATGTAGTTCACAAAAAAAAAATGTTTTCGTCTTTTGAGCTTCTAGTCATGAAATCTATGCAGCCTACTCAATCACTTTTTATAGCTACTGTTTACAGGCCTCCTGGGCCATATACAGCGTTCCTCATTGCGTTCCCTGAATTCCTATCGCACCTTGTAGTCATAGCAGATAATATTCTAATTTTTGGTGACTTTAATATTCACATGGAAAAGTCCACAGACCCACTCCAAAAGGCTTTCGGAGCCATCATCGGCTCAGTGGGTTTTGTCCAACATGTCTCTGGACCTACTCACTGTCACAGTCATACTCTGGACCTAGTTTTGTCCCATGGAATAAATGTTGTGGATCTTAATGTTTTTCCTCATAATCCTGGACTACCAGACCACCATTTTATTACGTTTGCAATTGTAACAAATAATCTGCTCAGACCCCAACCAAGGAGCATCAAAAGTCGTGCTATAAATTCACAGACAACACAAAGATTCCTTGATGCCCTTACAGACTCCCTCTACCTACCCAAGGACGTCAGAGGACAAAAATCAGTTAACCACCTAACTGAGGAACCCAATTTAACCTTGCACAATACCCTAGATGCAGTTGCACCCCTTAAAACTAAAAACATTTCTAATAAGAAATTAGCTCCCTGGTATACAGAAAATACCCAAGCTCTTAAGCAAGCTTCCAGAAAATTGAAACGGAAATGGCGCCACACCAAACGGGAAGTCTTCCGACTAGCTTGGAAAGACAGTACCGTGCAGTATCGAAGAGCCCTTATCGCTGCTCGATCATCCTATTTTTCCAACTTAATTGAGGAAAATAAGAACAATCTGAAATTTATTTTTGATACTGTCGCAAAGCTAACTAAAAAGCAGCATTCCCTAAGTGAGGATGGCTTTCACTTTGAGAAAAATATGATTATTAGAAAACAAATTACGGACTCCTCTTTAAATCATAGCTCAGTTGTCCTGAGTCTGCACAACTCTGCCAGGACTTAGGATCAAGAGAGACACTCAAGTGTTTTAGTACTAAATCTCTTGACACAATGATGAAAATAATCATGGCCTCTAAACCTTCAAGCTGCATACTGGACCCTATTCCAACTAAACTACTGAAAGAGCTGCTTCCTGTGCTTGGCCCTCCTATGTTGAACATAATAAACGTCTCTCTATCCACAGGATGTGTACCAAACTCACTAAAAGTGGCAGTAATAAAGCCTCTCTTGAAAAAGCCAAACCTTGACCCAGAAAATATAAAAAACTATCGACCTATATCGAATCTTCCATTCCTCTCAAAATGTTTAGAAAAAGTTGTTGCGCAGCAACTCACTGCCTTCCTGAAGACAAACAATGTATACAAAATGCTTCAGTCTGGTTTTAGACCCCATCATAGCACGGATACTGCACTTGTGAAGGTGGTAAATGACCTTTTAATGGCTTCAGACCGAGGCTCTGCATCTGTCCTCGTGCTCCTAGATCTTAGTGCTGCTTTTGATTCCATCGATCACCACATTCTTTTGGAAAGATTGGAAACCCAAATTGGTCTACACGGACAAGTTCTGGCCTGGTTTAGATCTGATCTGTTGGAAATATATCAGTTTGTCTCTGTGAATTGTTTGTCCTCTGACAAATCAACTGTACATTTTGGTGTTCCTCAAGTTTCCGTTTTAGGACCACTATTGTTTTCACAATATATTTTACCTCTTGGGGATGTCATTCGAAAACATAATGTTAACTTTCACTGCTATGCGGATGACACACAGCTGTACATTTCAATGAGACATGGTGAAGCCCTAAAATTGCCCTCGCTAGAAGCCTGTGTTTCAGACATAAGGAAGTGGATGGCTGCAAACGTTCTACTTTTAAACTCGGACAAAACAGATGCTTGTTCTAGGTCCCAAGAAACAAAGAGATCTTCTGTTGAATCGGACAATTAATCTTAATGGTTGTACATTCGTCTCAAATAAAACTGTGAAGGACCTCGGCGTTACTCTGGACCCTGATCTCTCTTTTGACAAACATGTCAAGACTGTTTCAAGGACAGCTTTTTTCCATGTACGTAACATTGCAAAAATCAGAAACTTTCTGTCCAAAAATGATGCAGAAAAATGTATCCATGCTTTTGTTACTTCTAGGTTAGACTACTGCAATGCTCAACTTTCCGGCTACCCGGATAAAGCACTCAATAAACTTCAGTTAGTGCTAAATACGGCTGCTAGAATCCTGACTAGAACCCCAAAATTTGATCATATTACTCCAGTGCTAGCCTCCCTACACTGGCTTCCTGTCAAGGCAAGGGCTGATTTCAAGGTTTTACTGCTAACCTACAAAGCATTTCATGGGCTCTCTCTCTGATTTGGTCCTGCCGTACATACCTGCACGTAGTAGAAATTGCAGCCCAAATAAATGCTTCACAGAGTTCAAGTAACAGACACATCAACTGTTCAGAGGAGACTGTGAATCAGGCCTTCATGATCGAATTGCTTCAAAGAAACCATTACTAAAGGACACCAATAAGAAGAAGAGACTTGCTTGGGCCAAGAAACACGAGCAATGGACATTAGACCGGTGGAAGTTTGTCCTTTGGTCTGGAGTCTAAATTAGAGATTTTTGGTTCCAACCGCCGTGTCTTTGTGAGATGCGGTGTGGGATGATTTCCGCATGTGTATTTCCCACCATAGAACATGGTGTTAGTGTTGGAGCAGGTGTTATGGTGTGGGGGTGCTTTGCTGGTTACACGTCTGTGATTTATTTATAATTCAAGGCACACTTAACCAGCATGGCTACTACAACATTCTGCAGCGATACGCCAACCCATCTGGTTTGGGCTTATTGGGACTATCATTTTTCAACATGAATATGACCCAACACACCTCCAGGCTGTGTCAGGGCTATTTTACCAAGAAAGAGAGTGATGGTGTGCTGCATCAGATGACCTGACCTCCACAATCCCCCGACCTCAACCAAATTAAGATGGTTTGGGATGAGTCGGACCGCAGTGTGAAGGAAAAGCAGTCAACAAGTGCTCAGCATATGTGGGAACTCCTTCAAGACTGTTGGAAAAGCATTCCAGGTAAAGCTGGTTGATAGAATGCCAATAGTGTGCAAAGCTGTCATCAAGGCAAAGGGTGGCTATTTGAAGAATCTCAAATATATTTTGATTTGTTTAACAATTTTTTAAATTCCATGTGTTATTTCATAGTTTTGATGCCTTCATTAGGGCGACTGCTGCCAGGAGACAGTCAGTGATCAACTTCAAGTTCAGGTTCAAAGCCACATCAGCAGCTGGAAAGGGAAAAGGAATGGATTTAAAGGGTGTTTGCCTTCTCTACTATTAGTACTTCTTCAATGCAAAAGAGATTGAAATGAGATATGCAAATAACACAATAGCTACAGTTATTGGCTAAATATTTATCCCTCTTAATTTTAGGTTTTTGGGCCATGACCATATATCTAAATCTGATCAAATCATTCAGTTGACCAGGTTTTCAGGACTGCCTTTGCTGTCGGTGGTTCTTCCAAAAATGCAACATTTCCCCTAGAGAGAACACTGCAATAAACAGTTGAAATTGGAAGTTTACATGCTGGACTCCACAAACATCTCAGTGTTGGGGACCGAGGATGTAGACGTGATCTCCATGTAGACCATCTCCTTCAGATCCACCTGGAACTTACTACAGCATAATGTTGTCCATAAATGCTGAATGAGGTCAGTTTAAAGGTCCAATGCAGCTGTTTAAAAAAAACCTCAATATTAAATCATTTCTGGTAATAAGTACCTTACTGTGATCATTTTCAATTAAAATTATCAAAAATAAACAAAAATAGCTTCTTAGCAAATAGCAATTTCTCAAGCAAGAATTTTGCTAGACTGTCTGGGAGTAGTCTGAGTGGGGAGAGGAAAACTGAACATTTGTTGTTATTGGCAGAGAGGTTTGGAACTCTCTGTCTTATTGGGCTATTAACTAATTTACAGCATGTTGATGTCACCGTGAAAGCCCAAAACTCTATCCCACCAAAACAGGCTAAAATTTCTGGTGTTTTTTTCAAACAGCTCTTACACTAAAAGGGCATTGTCATAATTTTCAAAATTTCACAGTGTGGAAACATAAATTACGCAGTTTTTGACTGTACTGGACCTTTAATGGTTTTACTTCCCCACCCCTAAAGGTCAAGGTTAGGATTTGGGGAAGGTAAGCTGATCCTAGATCTGTGACATACAGTAACCAATTAGCCTGTACATTGGCTAGATCCTCTTTAGGAAAAATGGGCAGTATTTATTGGTTAAGTCAATATAGCTATATTTACACAGTGAAAGTACAACAGTAGAGAATATACAATGTCTTGTTCAATGAAGCTGGGTTGTCTGCATGAATCAAGATTGTCTTTGCCCACTGAGCTAAAACTTAATTGGTCTGGATGTTCTGAACTTAATGTTTCAAGCCAGGTAGCACATTAAGCAAGCATAGTTCACTGAACTACCTCTGCTACATGCACACCTCCACTGGGTAACTGGCTGGATCCACCATCCTGTTGAAACGACTGTTGTGGAAGAACTTGAACTGATAGTTGAACTTTCCTCTCTGAAAATGTACAGAATCTTGTGGGCCAGGAATTCTAGGCTCACGTTACCCTTCTTAGGGTAGACACAGCAGAACCTGATCTCCATCTTGTTTGTCCCTCTTTTCTGAAGATCTAATTTCTGAAGATCAGGCTGTTCCCTTCTGTCACGACTTCCGCCGAGTTGGTGCCTCTCCATGTTCGGGCGGCGTTCGGCAGTCGTCGTCACCGGCTTTCTAGCTGCCACCGATCCACATTTCTTTTTCCATTTGTTATGTCTTGATTGTATACACCTGGTTCCCATTACGTTATTATTATTTCCCTATTTAACCATCTAGTTCTCATTATGTTTTGTGCGTGATTGTTCCTGTTTTGTGTTAGGCTTGTGTGTTAGGGTTTGTTATCCCTACGTGGATTTATTGTACTGTTTACTTTTCCAGAGTAAAGTACGTTATTTTTACTCAGTTCTGTTTCCTGCGCTTGACTCCGTCCTCACCTATACACCGCTGACGCTGACACCTTCCTCCGGAAAAACAACACATTTTGCTTTAATTCAGCAGTGAAAATAACTGTTGATGATCAGTGTTAGACTGACATCAAGGGCAAAGATCTGGTTGTATGTAAACAAAAAAAAGTATGTAATTCTGTGCTGATATAGGATCAGATTTCCATTTGAGATCATAATTAATATTACTATAGGGACAGGGGGAACCTGATTGAGGATAGGACCGCCTCTTTGTGAATACAAGCCCTGACCTCCAGCAGGGTACCACAGGGTTAAGGGCCAGGGTCCTGAAGACGTGGCTGCTTTTGGAGTTCAGGCTGCAGGACTGGTCCTCATGGAGACCCACAAAGGAGGTCTTCTCCACAGCCACTGGCATGCTGGTCTAATTGCAGACCACGCTCGCTCTGCCAACATTCACTAAAATGAGGACATGAGAGGATGCTATCCTTGTCAGAGAGTAGAGATCTGCTGGGGCAGTTTAACATTAGACAGATTCACAGACCAGTGTCACGTGTGGTCCCTCTCCGGTCTCTAGGTCACCAAGCCTGCTCATTATGGCGCACACCTGTCACCATCGATACGCGCACATCAGACTCACCTGGACTCCTTCACCTCACTGATTACCTTCCCAATATACAGTTGACGTCAGACATTTATATACACCTTAGCTAAATACATTTAAACTCAGTCTTTCACAATTCCTGACATTTAATCCTAGTAAAAATGATCTTTCTTAGCTCAGTTAGGATCACCACTTTATTTTAAGAATGTGAAATGTCAGAATAATAGTTGAGAGAATGATTTATTTCAGCTTGTATTTATTTAATCACATTCCCATTGGATTAGAAGTTTACATACACTCAATTAGTATTTGGTAGCATTGCCTTTAAATTGTTTAACTTGGGTCAAACGTTTCGGGTAGCCTTCCACAAGCTTCCCACAATAAGTTAGGTGAATTTTGGCCCATTCCTCCTAACACAGCTGGTGTAGCTGAGTCAGGTTTGTAGGCCTCCTTGCTCGCACACGCTTTCTCAGTTCTGCCCCCAAATTTTCTATAGGATTGAGGTCAGGGCTTTGTGATGGAAACTCCAATACCTTGACTTTTTTGTCTATAAGCCATTTTGCCACAACTTTGGAAGTAAGTTGGCCGCGCGAGACAATCGCGTCTTCAAAGATGGCATTTCACTACCAGAGGTGGGCAGTGAGCTTCGGAAAAAGTTGAATTACTATGGTTCACATATTTTTTCAACCTGAGTGGACTGGCAAGGTGTTCCAGACAATAGATACAGTGTCTTCAAAAAGTATTTACACCCCTTGACTTTTCCCACTTCATGTTGTTACAAAGTTGGATTCAAATGGATTGAATTCTGTATTTTTTAAACGATCTACACAAAATATTATGTCATGTGAAAGTGGAAGAAAAATTCTAACATTTGTAAAAAAAGAATCATGAAAAATAAAATAAAAATATCTTTGTTAGATAAGAATTCAACCCCCTGAGCCAATAAATTTTAGAATCCCCTTTGGAAGCAATTACAGCTATGAGTCTGTAAGAGCTTTCCACACCTGGATTGTGCAACATTTTCCCATGATTCTTTTCAAAATTCTTCAAATTGGTTGTTGATCGTTGCTAGAAACCCATTTCAGGTCTTACCATAGATTTTCAAGCAGATTTAAGTCAAAACTGTAAGTCGGCCACTCAGTTACATTCACTGTCTTCTTGGTACTGTAAGCAACTCCAGTGTAGATTTGGCCTTGTGTTTTAGGTTATTTTAGGTTAAAGGTGAATTAATCTCCCAGTGGTTGGTGGAAAGCAGACTGAACCAGGTTTTCCTCTAGGATTTTGCCTCTGCTTAACTCCGTTTATTTTTGAACTGGCTTATATTGGTTGTGTCGCATCATTTGAAACAGGTTAAATCAATTTTGAGTGGTTGTGTTCAATCAATGACATGTGTTCTCTATTTGTATTTGATTGTTGCCACTTGTGTTTACCAGTATGGATGACATGTGCATTAGAGTGCAGAATGTGTTTTGAGAATGAGAATGTGTTAAGAGTTTTGCTGAAAAGTGAGATCTGCAAATTGTGTTTTACCATGTGAAATGGTTTAAGGTATTGACAACAGACTGCATAATTAGCTAAATGAGTCCAGGCAACTGAGAACTTTGTTCAGCCAATGGGTTTTAGTGTTTTAGCAATTGAGAAAAACTGTAACAGTACTGACTGCTCAATAGATTTTGACTGGTTGCAGGTTCATATCAACAAAGAACAAGAATTACAGTATCACAGAGAAAAATGACAAGTTTGTGAGATGCAGGGTACAGTACTGTAAAAATAGGGGTACAAGGAGGAGGAAGAACAAAAAACAAAATTGCAAAGAGCAAAGCAGAGTAGTAATTTCTGATCAATTTTGAGCTACTATGATAGAACATGTTTTCGTTCATCAAAAGACAATGACGGAAAAATATGAATATTTCTTTTGATTAAAAATGTACTTCTCCTGAGAATTGTATGTTTTGAACAATGTGTTTTCTATTTTTCGGTGTATTGTTTAGTAAAGTAAAACTGTTTTGAGGCGAATGTTTCATTTTGCAAGAGGAGTCAGAGGTTATGTAAATAGTGCTTGAAGATGAGGTTTTGTGTTTAATGTTTTCAGGAAATGGAGCAAGGTTTCAGAAATTGTGTTTTAGCAATTGAGAAAAACTGTAATATGTTCAATGTCTAAGAACCAGTGCACTAAATAAAAGTGTATGTCAACGAAGGCATGAAAAAGGCTATGATAACGCATGGTAGTGTCGTTCTTGATCCAGATTAGCATCTAAATTCAAATTACCTTTGAGTGTAATGCAGATGGGCAGGAACTCAACCAGAGGCTTTAAAAATGACTAACGTGAGGAATCGTGCAGTATAACTGAAAACCCTCCGATAAAACACCAATATTTTAATCAAATATTACATTGATGCATATACTGTACACTAACAGAATAATAACTGGTTTTATTGTAATGGAATTTTCCTTTAAACACCAGACTGAATTTATTGTAAGGAGGATGATTATGATGATGATGATGAAGTCTTACTTTCAGTGAGATATCACAGCTGGTGTCTCTTCATCAACTGTCTTATTCTGTCACTCTCTCTTCTCCGTCGGTGTCCATGGATCACTCTCTCTATCATCTCTCTCCGTCTTTCCGTGCCTCTGTATCCGTATCATTGTCAGTGTCTGTCTCTGTCTCTCTGTCTCAGACCATCTCTGTCATTTATATGTCTGGAGAAGGAAGCTCCTCTCTTAAAACCCAGTGGTCAGATACCATTTTTTTCACATGCCATTTATCTCCCATGAGCATTGTGTGTGAAGTCATGTGTGAAGTCAGAGGTATTCAGTGCATGTGTTTCTGTTTGTGTGCTTGTTTTTGTTGGTACATGCGTGATGGAGTGTAAAACGGTCCTTGCCCCGCACAAACACAGAACGTTAATGGTTTTAATCAATTACCGATCAGTCACTGTCCATTGTGAGCATTGTTCAACGATGATAACGCAGCATATATGTGCTCCTGCCTTTCTTGGATCGTGTAGCAGGTACTCTCTATATGGACATAGGGCCGTGACACAGCCACCTCACACACCTGCACAGTGATGTGTAGCTTCATACACATTTTTGTCTGAAAATGCTAACATTAGCATTTGGCAATGACTTGTCAACCAAAACCAAAGTGTGGATTGTAGTTAAGGTTACAGTAAAAGTGCAACCAAACAAAGCAGTGTGAAAATAGTCTGCAGTGAAAGGACTGAAGCGCTGGAAGTATTTCATGAAGGTTTTACAGTGCATTCAGAAAGTTTTCAGACCTCTTGACTTTTTCCAAAACTTTCTCTCATCAATCCACAAACAATACCCAAAATGACAAAGCAAAAACATTGTTTTTTTTCTGTCAGAGTGATCATCGGGTTCTTGGTTACCTCCTTGACAAAGGTCCTTCTTCCCCGATTGCTCAGTTTGGCCGGGCGGCCAGCACTAGGAAGACTCTTGGTGGTTCCAAATTTCTTCAATTTAAGAATGATTGAGGCCACTGTGTTCTTGGGGACCTTCAATGCTGCAGAAATGTTTTGGTACCCTTCCCTAGATCTGTGCCTCGAACACAATCCTATCTCAGAGCTCTACAGACAATTACTTCGACATCATGGCTTGGATTTTGCTCTGACAGGCATTGTCAACTGTGGGACCTTATACAGTATAGACAGGTGTGTGGCTTTCCAAATAATGTTCAATCAATTGACTCCAATCAAGTTGTAGATACATCTCAAGGATGATCAATGGAAACAGGATGCATGTGAGCTCAATTTGGAGTCTCATAGCAAAGGGTATGAATACTTTTGTAAATAAGGCATATATACAGTGCCTTGCGAAAGTATTCGGCCCCCTTGAACTTTGCGACCTTTTGCCACATTTCAGGCTTCAAACATAAAGATATAAAACTGTATTTTTTTGTGAAGAATCAACAACAAGTGGGACACAATCATGAAGTGGAACGACATTTATTGGATATTTCAAACTTTTTTAACAAATCAAAAACTGAAAAATTGGGCGTGCAAAATTATTCAGCCCCCTTAAGTTAATACTTTGTAGCGCCACCTTTTGCTCTCTTGGGGTATGTCTCTATCAGTTTTGCACATCGAGAGACTGAATTTTTTTCCCATCCCTCCTTGCAAAACAGCTCGAACTCAGTGAGGTTGGATGGAGAGCATTTGTGAACAGCAGTTTTCAGTTCTTTCCACAGATTCTCGATTGGATTCAGGTCTGGACTTTAACTTGGCCATTCTAACACCTGGATATGTTTATTTTTGAACCATTCCATTGTAGATTTTGCTTTATGTTTTGGATCATTGTCTTGTTGGAAGACAAATCTCCATCCCAGTCTCAGGTCTTTTGCAGACTCCATCAGGTTTTCTTCCAGAATGGTCCTGTATTTGGCTCCATCCATCTTCCCATCAATTTTAACCATCTTCCCTGTCCCTGCTGAAGAAAAGCAGGCCCAAACCATGATGCTGCCACCACCATGTTTGACAGTGGGGATGGTGTGTTCAGCTGTGTTGCTTTTACGCCAAACATAACGTTTTGCATTGTTGCCAAAAAGTTCAATTTTGGTTTCATCTGACCAGAGCACCTTCTTCCACATGTTTGGTCTGTCTCCCAGGTGGCTTGTGGCAAACTTTAAACGACACTTTTTATGGATATCTTTAAGAAATGGCTTTCTTCTTGCCACTCTTCCATAAAGGCCAGATTTGTGCAATATACGACTGTTGTCCTATGGACAGAGTCTCCCACCTCAGCTGTAGATCTCTGCAGTTCATCCAGAGTGATCATGGGCCTCTTGGCTGCATCTCTGATCAGTCTTCTCCTTGTATGAGCTGAAAGTTCAGAGGGACGGCCAGGTCTTGGTAGATTTGCAGTGGTCTGATACTCCTTCCATTTCAATATTATTGCTTGCACAGTGCTCCTTGGGATGTTTAAAGCTTGGGAAATCTTTTTGTATCCAAATCCGGCTTTAAACTTCTTCACAACAGTATCTCGGACCTGCCTGGTGTGTTCCTTGTTCTTCATGATGCTCTCTGCGCTTTTAACGGACCGCTGAGACTATCACAGTGCAGGTGCATTTATACGGAGACTTGATTACACACAGGTGGATTGTATTTATCATCATTAGTCATTTAGGTCAACATTGGATCATTCAGAGATCCTCACTGAACTTCTGGAGAGAGTTTGCTGCACTGAAAGTAAAGGGGCTGAATAATTTTGCACGCCCAATTTTTCAGTTTTTGATTTGTTAAAAAAGTTTGAAATATCCAATAAATGTCATTCCACTTCATGATTGTGTCTTCACAAAAAAATACAGTTTTATATCTTTATGTTTGAAGCCTGAAATGTGGCAATAGGTCGCAAAGTTCAAGGGGGCCGAATACTTTCGCAAGGCACTGTATATCGTTTTATACATGTCCTGTTGTCGCATTGGCATTATGGGTTATTCTCTGTTGATTGATGAGGAAAAATAATTATTGAATTCATTTTAGTATAAGGCTGTAACATAAGAACATGTGGAAAAAGTGAAGGGTTCTGAATACTTTCAGAATGCACTGTCACGAATCCCGCCGAAGATGGTGCCTCTTCCTGTTCGGGCGGCGCTCGGCGGTCATCGTCGCCGGCCTACTAGCTGCCACCGATCCCCTTTTCTGTTTCATTTAGTTTTCTCTGATTAGTTTCACCTGTTTCTTGTTTGGGTTTGGTTTTGGGCTGTTTAAACCCGGTAGGCCCGCCGGCTTTTGTGCGGGCTTGTTTTTCTGTTATTGGTGTGTGAATATTTTGTGGATTTTATTTCCCGAACCGTTTCGTCCTGTTTGTTTTGGACTGGGTCTTTTAGCGCCCGTGTGTGTGGCGTGGACCGACAATAAATAAATATCCAAGTATCAAACTACCCTGCTCCCTGCGCCTGACTCCTCCACCCACTACTTCTAGAAGTCCTGACATGCACTGTACATCTAACATTTCTACCTGCAAATACCTCTAAATAACAATCACATATAAGTTAGTCTCGGAAATCCCAGACCTAGGACAACAGCACTTGAGGGTGCGTGGGACTGCCGCATCATTTTCTGTATTATCTAGCAAGCGGAACTCATACATTGGGATCATGTTAGATTTTCTTGGTCACTTTGAAAGGGCAGAAATTAATGCTCTTCAGACAGACAACTCTCCCAACAAATCACAAGTGTGAGTAGGCAGGGGTTAAAATCCACTTGAGAAAAACTGACAGGTTGTGTGTAAGCTACATCTCCCTGCTGTTATGATTAGTTTGTGTTCGCTAGGTTGAGAACATTAGCAAAGCAATTGAACACTTACAAAGGCTGGGCCTGTTAAATACTGTTGAAGTAATATGGCTACAGGTTCATCTGCCTCACCTAACGCCCATTCTTGTTGGAAGCTGCTATAGACCACCAAGTGCTAACAGTCAGTATCTGGATAATATGTGAAAGGTCTGATAATGTACAGTGCCTTGCGAAAGTATTCGGCCCCCTTGAACTTTGCGACCTTTTGCCACATTTCAGGCTTCAAACATAAAGATATAAAACTGTATTTTTTTGTGAAGAATCAACAACAAGTGGGACACAATCATGAAGTGGAACGACATTTATTGGATATTTCAAACTTTTTTAACAAATCAAAAACTGAAAAACTGGGCGTGCAAAATTATTCAGCCCCTTTACTTTCAGTGCAGCAAACTCTCTCCAGAAGTTCAGTGAGGATCTCTGAATGATCCAATGTTGACCTAAATGACTAATGATGATAAATACAATCCACCTGTGTGTAATCAAGTCTCCGTATAAATGCACCTGCACTGTGATAGTCTCAGAGGTCCGTTAAAAGTGCAGAGAGCATCATGAAGAACAAGGAACACACCACGCAGGTCCGAGATACTGTTGTGAAGAAGTTTAAAGCCGGATTTGTTGATTCTTCACAAAAAAATACAGTTTTATATCTTTATGTTTGAAGCCTGAAATGTGGCAAAAGGTCGCAAAGTTCAAGGGAGCCGAATACTTTCGCAAGGCACTGTATGTGATATCAACAGAGAAGTATATTTTATGGGTGATTTAAATATTGACTGGCTCTCATCAAGCTGCCCTAATCAAGCTGCCCTCATCAAGAAAAAGCGTCAAACTGTAACCAGTGCCTGCAACCTGGTTCAGATTGTCAGTCAACCTACCAGGGTAGTTACAAACAGCACAGGAATTAATCATTACATGTATTTTTGCTTTAAGGGAGTGTCCAAATCCATAGGATGTAGTGATCACAATTTAATAGCCATATCTAGGAAAACCAAAGTTCCAAAGGCTGGGCCTAATATAGGTTATATTATATCGTACAATAAGTTTTGTAGTGATTCGTATGCTGATGATGTAAATAATATTTCTAGTTTGTGGTGTGTAATGTAGAGCAACTGTCACGACTCCGACCGAAGGACACTCCCCTTCCCGTTCGGGTGGCGCTCGGCGGTCGTCGTCGCCGGCCTACTAGCTGCTACTGATTATTTCCTCCCCCTCCTTATGTGTTGATTGTGTGCACCTGTTTTGAGTTAGGTAGTAGGCTTTATTAGTCAGCCGGCCCGCAGGGTTCCTTGTGCGGGATTAATTATTGTGATCGTCTGTTTGGTGTACTTGTGTGCACGTCTATTGGGTTTTGTGGTTTCCCATTTTGTGGGTTTTTCCCTGTACAGTTTAAGTCCCCCTGTTTGGGGCATTTGTTTGTTCAGTACGCCCTGTGTTTTTGTGAGGGTTGGTTTATGTTCAGCGTTTATTCAGTGCATTAAAATAGCACTCCCCTGAACTCTCTGCTTCCTGCGCCTGACTCCTCACCCACTTCACTCAGACCGTTACAGAATCCCGCACCGCCTGGAATGGAGTCAGCAGGAGCAACAGCCACTCCCCTCCCATCGATGGAAGAGAGGGTTCTACATCACACCACCGTTCTCCATCGGATCGGAACGGCGATGGATCTGGTGATGGAGAGAATGGACCGATGGGAGAGAAGCGGTCTCCTCTCTCCACCTTCGGCCCCCCTCTCTCCACCTTCGGCCCCCCCTCCTCAGGACTCCCCATCTCCCGACTCCAGCACCCTCCGTCTTACGCTTCCAAGGGTCTATGATGGAGCGGCAGCAGGGTGCCAGGGGTTCTTACTCCAGCTAGAACTGTACCTGGCCACCGTCAGACCTACTCCCTCGGGAGCGGAGAGGGTGAATGTCCTCATCTCCTGCCTCACGGGTCGTGCTCTGGAGTGGGCAAATGCAGTTTGGAACGGCCCAGACTCAGCGAAGGAGCACTACCCCGAGTTTTCTCGCCGTTTCCGCGCCGTGTTTGACCATCCTCCAGATGGCCGAGCGGCGGGAGAACGACTATTCCATCTCCGGCAGGAGAAAAGGAGCGCCCAGGATTACGCGTTGGAGTTCCGTACCTTGGCAGCAGGATCCGGGTGGAACGACAGGGCCCTTATCGACCACTACAGGTGTAGTCTCCGGGAGGACGTCCGCAGGGAGCTAGCGTGTCGGGACACCGCTCTTTCCTTGGATGAGCTAATTGACATGTCCATCCGACTGGACAATCTGCTGGCTGCCCGCGGGCGTTCGGAGAGGGTCCTGTGTGTTCCACCACCCAGCACCTCCACTCCTGTTACGATGGAGTTGGGAGGGGCTTTGCCGAGGGGTACCGGAGGAGGAGGCTCCCTCTGCACCAACTGTGGTCGGAGAGGACACACGGCCGATCGGTGCTGGGGGGGTCCGTCTGGGAGTCGAGATGGTAGGCGGAACATTTCTCGATCACCCCAGGTGAGTCAGCACCAAACTCACCCAGAACCCCCTGTTGGTCACATGTTTGTCTTGATTTTTTTCCTTAAATTTTTCCCCTCTTCCCAGCATAGGGCGCTAGTCGATTCAGGCGCAGCTGGGAACTTTATGGATCGCGGACTAGCTATTAAATTAGGTGTTCCGCTTGTGCCGATAGATTCTCCCTTTCCCGTGCACTCCCTAGATAACCGGCCATTAGGGTCAGGGGTGGTCAGGGAGACCACAATCCCACTGGACATGGTAACGCAGGGGAACCATAGGGAGCGTATCAGTCTCTATATTTTTGATTCGCCTGCGTTTCCAGTGGTGTTGGGGATTCCCTGGCTGGCCCGGCACAATCCTAAAATTTTGTGGAGACAGGGGGTTCTCAAGGGGTGGTCAGAGGAGTGTTCTGGAAGGTGTCTGGGAGTTTCCGTCGGTGCCACCTCGGTGGAAAGTCCAGATCAGGGTCCCACAGTGTGCATTCCCCCCGAGTATGCCGATTTGGCAATCGCTTTTAGTAAAAAGAAGGCGACTAAATTACCACCACATCGACCGGGAAGAGATTGTGCGATAGATCTCCAGGTAAACGCTGCGCTTCCCAAGAGTCACGTGTACCCATTGTCCCAAGAGGAGACGTTGGCTATGGAGACATATATCACGGAGTCTCTGGGACAGGGGTACATTCGGTCCTCCATTTCACCCGTCTCCTCGAGTTTCTTTTTTGTGAAGAAAAAGGAGGGAGGTTTGCGTCCTTGTATTGATTATAGAGGTCTAAATGCCATCACAGTGGGGTTCAGCTACCCACTACCTCTCATTGCTACGGCAGTAGAATCCTTTCAGGGAGCGCAGTTCTTCACAAAATTGGATCTCAGGAGCGCGTATAGCCTGGTGCGTATTCGGAAGGGAGACGAGTGGAAAACCGCATTTAGTACCACATCGGGCCACTATGAGTACTGCGTCATGCCGTATGGGTTAAAAAATGCTCCAGCCATTTTTCAATCCTTTGTAGACGATATTCTCAGGGACCTGCACGGGCAGGGAGTGGTTGTTTATATCGATGACATTCTGATCTACTCAGCCACTCACGCCGCGCATGTGTCTCTGGTACGCAAGGTGCTTGGTAGACTGCTGGAGCATGACCTCTACGTCAAGGCTGAGAAGTGTGTGTTCTCCAAACGAGCCGTCTCCTTTCTGGGTTATCGCATTTCCACCTCGGGGGTGGAGATGGAGGGTGACCGCAGTAAGGCCGTGCGTAATTGGCCGACTCCAACCACGGTAAAAGAGGTGCAGCGGTTTTTGGGTTTTTCCAACTACTACCGGAGGTTTATCCGGGGTTTTGGCCAGGTAGCGGCTCCAATTACCTCACTGCTAAAGGGGGGCCCGGTGCGGTTGCAGTGGTCAGCAGAGGCGGACAGAGCTTTCAACAGGTTGAAGGTGCTGTTCACGGATGCACCCGTGTTGGCGCATCCGGACCCCTCTCTAGCATTCATAGTGGAGGTGGACGCGTCCGAGGCTGGGGTGGGTGCCGTGCTATCACAGCGCTCGGGTACGCCACCAAAACTCCGCCCCTGCGCTTTCTTCTCTAGTAAGCTCAGCCCAGCGGAGCGTAACTATGATGTGGGGGACCGGGAGTTGTTAGCGGTGGTCAGGGCTCTGAAGGTGTGGAGACACTGGCTTGAGGGGGCTAAGCACCCCTTTCTCATCTGGACCGACCACCAAAATCTGGAGTATATTCGGGCAGCTAGGAGACTGAACCCGCGGCAGGCAAGGTGGGCCATGTTCTTCACCCGATTCCGGTTCACTTTATCATATAGACCAGGCTCCCAGAACGTGAAGGCGGACGCACTGTCCCGCTTTTACGACACGGAGGATAGGTCCACCGAACCTACTCCCATCCTTCCGGCCTCAAAGCTGATGGCACCGGTGGTGTGGGAGGTGGACTCGGACATCGAGCGGGCGTTACGGGCTGAACCAGCGCCTCCTCAGTGTCCGGCGGGGCGGAGGTACGTGCCGCTTGTTGTTCGGGACCAACTGATTCGGTGGGCTCACGTCCTACCCTCCTCGGGTCACCCTGGGGTGAGGAGGACAGTAGGGAGCCTTCGGGGGAGGTATTGGTGGCCTACCTTGGCTAGGGACGTTAAGGTTTATGTCTCCTCCTGTTCGGTATGCGCCCAGAGTAAGGCTCCTAGGCACCTTCCTAGAGGGAAGTTACAACCCCTCCCCGTTCCACAACGGCCATGGTCACATCTATCCGTAGATTTCCTGACCGACCTTCCCCTGTCTCAGGGCAACACCATGGTTCTGGTGATTGTGGATCGGTTCTTTAAGTCCTGCCGTCTCCTCCCGTTGCCCGGTATCCCAACAGCCCTACAGACTGCGGAGGCATTATTCACCCATGTCTTCCGGCACTACGGGGTGCCGGAGGACATCGTTTCTGATCGGGGTCCCCAGTTCACGTCCCGAGTATGGAGGGCGTTCATGGAGCGTCTGGGGATCTCGGTCAGCCTGACCTCCGGTTATCACCCTGAAAGTAATGGGCAGGTGGAGAGAGTAAACTAGGAGGTGGGTAGGTTTCTGCGGTCGTACTGCCAGGACCGGCCAGGGGAGTGGGCGAGATACATCCCCTGGGCGGAAATGGCCCAGAACTCATTACGCCACTCCTCTACTAATGTGTCCCCCTTTCAGTGTGTGTTGGGGTACCAGCCGGTCCTGGCACCGTGGCATCCGAGCCAGACCGAGGCTCCTGCGGTGGAGGAATGGGTGCAGCGCTCCAAAGAAACCTGGAGGGCCGTCCAGGAATCCCTTCAACAGGCTAGTGGACGGCAGAAAAGGAGTGCTGACCGCCACCGCAGTGAGGCCCCCGTGTTTGTACCAGGGGACAGGGTCTGGCTCTCGACCCGAAACCTACCCCTCCGCGTGCCCTGCCGGAAGCTTGGGCCGCAGTGTGTAGGGCCGTTCAAAGTCCTGAGGAGAATAAACGAGGTGTGTTATCGATTACAACTCCCTTCCTATTATCGTATTAACCCCTCGTTTCATGTGTCTCTCCTCAGGCCGGTGGTAGCTGGTCCCCTACAGGACGGTGAGGTGCTGGAGGTCCCTCCTCCCCCTCTGGACATCGAGGGGTCCCCGGCGTATACGATACGGGCCATTCTGGACTCGAGACGCCGGGTGAGGGGCCTGCAGTACCTCGTGGACTGGGAGGGGTACGGTCCGGAGGAGAGGTGCTGGGTACCCACCAGGGACATTTTGGATCCGTCAATGTTGAGGGATTTCCATCGCCTCCATCCGGATCGCCCTGCGCCTCGTCCTCCGGGTCGACCTCGAGGCCGGTGTCGGCGCGCTGCGGGAGCCACGCGTCAAGGGGGGGGTACTGTCACGACTCCGACCGAAGGACACTCCCCTTCCCGTTCGGGTGGCACTCGGCGGTCGTCGTCGCCGGCCTACTAGCTGCTACTGATTATTTCCTCCCCCTCCTTATGTGTTGATTGTGTGCACCTGTTTTGAGTTAGGTAGTAGGCTTTATTAGTCAGCCGGCCCGCAGGGTTTCTTGTGCGGGATTAATTATTGTGATCGTCTGTTTGGTGTACTTGTGTGCACGTCTATTGGGTTTTGTGGTTTCCCATTTTGTGGGTTTTTCCCTGGACAGTTTAAGTCCCCCTGTTTGGGGCATTTGTTTGTTCAGTACGCCCTGTGTTTTTGTGAGGGTTGGCTTATGTTCAGCGTTTATTCAGTGCATTAAAATAGCACTCCCCTGAACTCTCTGCTTCCTGCGCCTGACTCCTCACCCACTTCACTCAGACCGTTACAGCAACCAGACGCTGCACTTGACGCATTTATGAAATTGCTTATTCCAGTTAGTAATAAGCAAGCAACCATTAAGAAAATGACTGTAAAAACGGTTAAATCCTCTTGGATTGATGAGGAATTGAAAAATGTAATTGTTGAGAGGGATGAGGCACAAGGTATAGCAAATAAGTGTGGCAGCCCAACTGATTGGCAAACCCACAGCAAATTAAGAAATCATGTGACTAAACTAAATACAATAATATGAAACTATACTATGAAACAAAGATAAATTACATAAAGAATGATAGTAAAAAGCTTTGGGGCACCTTAAATGAAATTTTTGGGAAAAAAGCCAACTCGGCTCCACCATTCATTGAATCAGATGGCTCCTTCATCACAAAGCCCACTGATATTGCAAACTACTATAATTCCTTTTTCATTGGCAAGATAAGCAAACTTAGGGATCACAAGCCAGCAACAAATGCTGACACTACACATCCAAGTATATCGGACCAAATTATGTGTAATGCTCGTCGTAGGTGGAAGAAGAGGAGGACCAATGCGCATAACGTAATGAACATTGAACAAAACAAAATAAAACGACAAATGAACAGTTCTGTATGGTGCTGAAAAAACACTGAACAGAAAATAATCACCCACACCACAGGTGGGAAAAGGCTACCTAAGTATGATTCTCATTCAGAGACAACTAACGAAACCTGCCTCTGATTGAGAACCATACCAGGCCAAACACAAAAACCACATAGAAAAAAGGAACATAGACAACCCACCCAACTCACGCCCTGACCATACTAATACAAAGACATAACAAAAGAACTAAGGTCAGAACGTGACATTATGGAAGACAAGAATTGTACTTTTGAATTCCGTAAAGTCAGTGTAGAAGAGGTGAAATAAATATTGTTGTCGATCAACAATGACAAACCACGGGGTTCTGACAATCTGGATGGAAAATTACTGAGGATAATAGCAGACAATATTGCCACTCCTATTTGCCACATCTTCAATTTAAGTCAACTAGAAAGTGTTGCCCTGACGCCAAGAGGGAAGCGAAAGTCATTCCGCTACTCTCTCTGAAAATGTATGGAATCTTGTGGGCCAGGAATTCTAGGCTCACGTTACCCTTCTTAGGGTAGACACAGCAGAACTTGATTTCCATCTTGTCCCTCTTTTCTGAAGATCTCATTTCTGAAGATCAGGCTGTTCCCTTCTGTCCTGACTTACGCCGAGTTGGTGCCTCTCCTTGTTCGGGCAGCGTTCGGTAGTCGTAGTCACCGGCTTTCTAGCTGCCACCGATCCACATTTATTTTTCCATTTGTTATGTCTTGATTGTATCAATTTATATAGCCCTTTATATAGCCTTTCGTACATCAGCTGATATCTCAAAGTGCCAGGCTATGAGTGGTGAGGAACCAGGCTATGAGTGGTGGCCAGTCCTCTTCTGGCTGTGCCGGGTGCAGATTATAACAGAACAAGGTCTGGGACAGGTAGCACGTCCGGTGAACAGGTCAGGATTCCATAGCTGCAGGCTACTTTTTTTTATTTTTACATTTTGTAAATTTCACCTTTATTTAACCAGGTAGGCTAGTTGAGAACAAGTTCTCATTTGCAACTGCGACCTGACCAAGATAAAGTGTAGCAATTCGACACATACAACAACACAGAGTTACACATGGAATAAACAAAACATACAGTCAATAATACAGTACAAAAAAAGAAAACAAAAAGTCTATATACAGTGAGTGCAAATGAGGTAAGATAAGGGAGTTAAGACAATAAATAGGCCATTGTGGCGAAGTAATTACAATATAGCAAATTAAACACTGGAATGGTAGATGTGCAGAAGATAAATGTGCAAGTAGAGATACTGCGGTGCAAAGGAGCAAGATAAATAAATAAACACAGTATGGGGATGAGGTAGGTAGATAGATGGGCTGTTTACAGATGGGCTATGTACAGGTGCAGTGATCTGTGAGCTGCTCTAGCAGCTGGTGCTTAAAGCTAGGAGATATGAGTCTCCAGCTACAGAGATTTTGTACGGCATTGAAGCTCGTCTGGAGGTTAGTTTACATGGTGTCCAACGAGGGGCCAGAAGTATACAGAATGGTGTCATCTGCGTAGAGGTGTACCAGAGAATCACCAGCAGCAAGAGCAACATCATTGATGTTTACAGAGAAGAGAGTCGGCCCGAGGATTGAACCCTGTGGCACCCCCATAGAGACTGCCAGAGGTCCGGACAACAGGCCCTCTGATTTGACACACTGAACTCTATCAGAGAAGTTGTTGGTAAACCAGGCGAGGCAATCATTTGAGAAACCAAGGCTGTCGAGTCTGCCAATAAGAATGTGGGGATTGACAGAGTCGAAAGTCTTGGCCAGGTTGATGAATACGTCTGCACAGTAATGTCTCTTATCGATGGCAGTTATGATATCGTTTAGGACCTTGAGGCTGAAACCAGATTGCATAGCGGAGATGGTACGGTGGGATTTGAAATAGTCGGTAATCTGTTTGTTAACTTAGCTTTCGAAGACCTTAGAAAGACAGGGTAGGATAGATATACGTCTGTAGCAGTTCTGGTCTAGTGTGTCAACCCCTTTGAAGAGGGGGATGACCGCGGCAGCTTTCCAATCTTTGGGAATCTCAGACGATACGAAAGAGAGGTTGAACAGGCTAGTAATAGGGGTTGAAACAATTTCGGCAGATCATTTTAGAGAGAGGGTCCAGATCGTCTAGCCCGGCTGATTTGTAGGGGTCCAGATTTTGCAGCGCTTTCAGAACATCAGCTATCTGGATTTGGGTGAAGGATAAATGGTGGGGGCTTTGGCGGGTTGCTGTGGAGGGTGCCGGGCAGTTGACCGGGGTAGGGGTAGCCAGGTTGAAAGCATGGCCAGCCGTAGAGAAATGGTTTTTGAAATTCTCAATTATAGTGGATTTATCGGTGGTGACAGTGTTTCCTAGCCTCAGAGCAGTGGGCAGCTGGGAGGAGGTGCTCTTATTCTCCATGGACTTTCAGCACACTTATGGGGAAGGACACTCAACAAGCACATATCACAAATGACTGATGATTGGTTGAGAGAAATTGATGAAAAAATGATTGTGGGGACTGTCTTGTTAGATTTCAGTGCAGCTTTTGACATTATGGATCATAGTCTGCTGCTGGAAAAACGTATGTGTTATGGCCTTACACACCCTGCTGTAATGTGGATAGAGAGTTACTTGTCTGACAGAACACAGAGGGTGTTATTTAATTGAAGCCTCTCAAACATAATCCAGGTAGAATCAGGAATTCCCCGGGGCAGCTGTTTAGGCCCCTTGCTCTTTTCAATCTTTTCTAACAACTTGTCACTGATTTTGAGTAAAGCCACGATGTCTATGTATGCGGATAACTCAACACTATAAATGTCAGCTACTACAGCGACTGAAATAACTGCAATGCTTAACAAAGAGTTTCAGTTAGTTTCCGAGTGGGCGCCAAGTAATAAGTTAGCCCTAAATATTTCTAAACTAAAAGCATTGTATTTGGGACAAATCATTCACTAAACCCTAAACCTCAACTAAATCCTGTGATAAATAATGTGGAACTTGAGCAACTTGGTCAAAACATGGTCAAAACATATTGATACAACTGTAGCTAAGATGGGGAAAGGTATGTCCATAAGGAAGTGTTGCTCTGCCTTCTTAACAGCACTATCAACAAGGCAGGTCCTACAGGCCCTAGTTTTGTCGCACATTGACTACTGTTCAGTTGTGTGGTCAGGTGCCACAAAAAATGGAAAGTGGAGGAGAGAAAGTGGATGAGAGATTGTTTGAATACCCATACTAGCATACTATATGCTACATACTTACTACATACTATATACTATTAGTTAATTTGAGTATACTGTAAACGAACGGCATCCTTTCAGTTGAGCATACTAGCACTACGCCTGTCTACCGGAAGTTTATGCTGTTGCTATGCAACCTCTTGCTAGCTTGTTAGCATAGAAAATTACTAGCTAGACATTTTACGACTTCGGGTGTGGTCGTAAATTTAATATGGAGTGCCAGAGTGCGCTCTGGTCATTCATAAATTCAGAGCTTGTCAGATTGTCCGTTCGTAAAGTGTTCAGAGTGCACACTGGATGCTCTGGCCGAGGAGTAGTGTTGATCTGAGCATTCCGACCATCGCTACGGCAGTCAAGTACACAAGGTAACTGGCTAGCTACAAGTGAGAAAATACCTCACTCTGACCATTTTACTCGCCCTAGCAGAGCTTGTTAGGCTGTTTTCATGTTATCCAGAGCGTTGGTGACTAACTGTGCTGCTGGCAACAATTGAATTATGCTTTTTTGTTGATGTTTACTGACACCGGCCATATTCAACAAGTGTTGAGCGTTCGTAAATTCATCAGTTATTCTGCACTCTGGCACACTAGCTAACATACAGGTAACGTAAACTTACGTAAACTCGTACATAGCCTTAGTCCGTACAATTGCCCTTATTTTAGCGCCCCAAAAAACGTAATACTTCCAGATCAACTGTAATGTCAATACCATTGTAAAGCACAATTCCTCCCCTTTCCAACAGAATCAATTACATGATCTAAACGCTGCCAATTTCTGCATAATTCAAGCAGGCAATGAACCCCATCGGGTCTTTTTAAAAATGTCGGGTGGGGAAGCGAAACTAATGCGTCATAGTGAGAAGGAGAGATGTTGTGTGGGAAAATTGCTTTTTTTCACTCGATCTGTTCAACTTATCACCTTATTGCCTCTAATCACCTCTAAAATGTAAATAAAACACTATAAAGAGTTTATATAATGTGTCATTACATACGTATTTGAAGGTTTGTGTCGAATTTTAATTGGGTTTTTAGGGCGGTGCTAAAGTGATCTTAGAAGTAAACAGCGGCTTTGAGAATGATGATCGCATGCAATGATGATGCAAAATATGACTAGGTATCCCCCTTACCACCGTCACTGTCCATTTCTTGTTTTTAAAGGATGAGAGAAGTGCTACACCTGGTGGAGAGAGATTGTAAGACAGAAATAGTTGCTTTATGCGTGCTGTACATTACGACATGACACGCCACGATGTAACGGAGGGTCCGTTTTTTCAACTTTTCTCCAATACTATAGAGCCATTACCATGTCGATCAACGCTTGAATAGAAACCTAGTTCACACCCTCGATTTTGACGTCAACACAGTCGCTACAGTCCCATTAGTTTTCTTTGTTTGTAAAGATAGTGTAGCCAACAAATTGTCAGCCAACATAACATGTAGCGTAACTTACTTGAAAAGTCAATACTTTATTACATCACTTTATTACATTACATTACATTTTCTTAATATTTGTCACAATTAGTGAAAGCAATGAATTTCTATCCCCTCTCGTGGCACTTTGGCTGCATATTTTCCGCCATTTTCTACAGATCTGAAAAAGTTGTGGAACCACGGAAATAGTGTCCACTGCTTGTATACTTTGTATTTTGTCGAATGATGTACGACATCCGGAAACTTTTGGCATACTAACTACATCCATACTATGACCAATAAGCATACTGCATACTTAATTTAAGTCACAAATAGTGAGGTTAGTGCGGTTAGTATGAGTATTCAAACACAGCTATTGACTTCATCACTACTTATGAGAGGTATTGACATGTTGAATGCACCGAGCTGTTTGTTTGAACTACTGGCACACAGCTCGGACACCCATCCATACCCCACAAGACATGTCACAAGAGGTCTCTTCACAGTTCCCAAGTCCAGAACAGACTATGGGAGGCGCACAGTAATACATAGAGCCATGACTACATGGAACTTTATTCCACATCAAGTAACTGATGCAAGCAGTAAAATTTGTTTAAAAAACCCCATAAAAATCAACTTATGGAACAGCGGGGACTGTGAAGCAACACAAACATAGGCACAGACACATGCATACACACACACACACAATAACATACGCACTATACACACACATACACATGGATTTAGTACTGTAGATATGTGGTAGTGGTGGAGTAGGGGCCTGAGGGAACACAGTGTGTTGTGAAATCTGTGAACGTATTGTAATGTTTTTAAAATTGTATAAACTACCTTAATTTTGCTGGACCCCAGGAAGAGTATGGGGATCCATAATGGGGATCCATAATAAATACAAATACAAATACTCATGTTCTGGCAACAATTGTTTTAAAGTTGTTTTATAAAATGTTCAATATATTTCTTTAAACATCCTGTGTTGAGTGCTTAGTCTTTTACCAGTGATATGTTCTAGGAGCTGAGATGTCTACCCTTGGTATGTTGATATTTTTGTGAGAAATTACAAACATTGATAAAGTATTTATAAAGTATAAATAACCCTAATTTTAGATTGGGGACTGCAAATGCACTTGACTAATGATTAGTAAATGGTGTATAAGGACCTATATTAAACATCTAATGAATTATCTTATGAATCATTAATACATCATTTAAAGTTGTTTATAAATGTGTGAATTACAAGCTTACAACGTTTACAAATGTACGATTAATGTTTAATAAATGTTTGTAAATGCCTTTTAAATGGTTTATTACTGAACATTATTGTAAAGTGTTACCCACCCAGGGTAAACAATGACCAGAGCAGAGGAAAGTGTGAAAAAGCATGTCAACGTTAGCTTCAAAAGAGAGTTTGGCTGTCACTCTCTTTCTCAATCTCTCTTTCTCCATGCCCCCCTTTCCCTCTCTGACTTTCTCTTGATAGCTTTCTCTCCTCCCCCTCTCATGCTCTCTCTCTCTCTCTCTCTCTCTCTCACTCTCACTCTCTCTCTCTCAATTCAAGGGGCTTTACTGGCATGGGAAACATATGTTAACATTGCCAAAGCAAGTGAAGTAGATAATATACAAATGTGAAATAAACAATAAAATGAACAGTAAATGTTACACTCACAGAAGTTCCAAAGAATAATGACATTACAAATGCCATATTAAGTATATATGCAGTTTTGTAACGATTTGCAAATGGTTAAAAGACAATAGGGAAAATAAATAAACATAAATGTGGGTTGTGTTTACAATGGTGTTTGTTCTTCACTGGTGGCAACAGGTCACAAATCTGGCTGTTGTGATGTCACACTGTGGTATTTCACCCAGTAGATATGGGAGTTTATCAAAATTGGGTTTGTTTTCAAATTCTTTGTGGATCTTTGTCATCTGAGGGAAATATGTGTATCTAATATGGTCATACATTTGGCAGGAGGTTAGGAAGTGCAGCTCAGTTTCCACCTTATTTTGTGGGCAGTGTGCACATAGCCTGTCTTCTTTTGAGAGTCAGGTCTTTCTACGGCTGCCTTTCTCAATAGCAATGCTATGCTCACTGAGTCTATACATAAGCCAAAGCTTTCCAACCTGTTGTGACTAGGGGGCAGAATTTACATTTTTGGAAAAAAAACTTTCCCGTAGTAAACGGGATATTTTGTCAGGACAAGATGCTAGAATATGCATATAATTGACAGCTTAGGATAGAAAACACTCTAAAGTTTCCAAAACTGTAAAAATATTGTCTGTGAGTATAACAGAACTAAAAATCCAATCCGGAAGTGCCTCATGTTTTGAAAGCGCTGCGTTCCAATGAGTCCCTATTGAGCAGTGAATGGGCTATCAACCAGATTACTCTTTCTCCGTATTCCCGAAGGTGTCTACAGCATTGTGACGTAGTTTTACGCATTTAAGTTGAAGAATACCTGTAAGCGGCAACATTGCGCAAGTGGTCACCTGATGCTTCCAGAGAGATTCTCGCGTAAAATACAGAGGTAGCCATTACTCCAATCGGTCCTACTGAAAGACTAATTGTCCGGATGGATATATTATCGAATAGATATTTGAAAAACACCTTGAGGTTTGATTATAAACAACGTTTGCCATGTTTCTGTCGATATTATGGAGCTAATTTTGAATATTTTTTGCCGTTTTCGTGACTGCAATTTCCGGGCGATTTCTCAGCCAAAAGTGAAGAACAAACGGAGCTATTTCGCCTACAAAAATAATATTTTTGGAAAAAAGGAACATTTGCTATCTAACTGGGAGTCTCGTGAGTGAAAACATCCGAAGCTCATCAAAGGTAAACAATTTAATTTGATTGCTTTTCTGATTTCCGTGACCAAGTTACCTGTTGCTAGCTGGACAAAATGCTATGTTAGGCTATCGATAAACTTACACAAATGCTTGTCTAGCTTTGGCTGTAAAGCATATTTTGAAAATCTGAGATGACAGGGTGATTAACAAAAGGCTAAGCTGTGTCTCAATATATTTCATTTGTGATTTTCCGTTGATTTTCCGATATGTCCGTTGCGTTATGCTAATTAGTGTCAGGCGATGAGAACGCTCCCGCATGCGGGATGGGGAGTCACTAGAGGCTTTAGATTGGGCCAGTCACAGTGGTCAGGTATTCTGCCATTGTTTACTCTCTGTTTAGGGCCAAATAGCATTCTAGTTTGCTTTGTTTTTTTGTTAATTCTTTCCAATGTGTCAAGTAATTATCTTTTTTTTTTCTCATGATTTGATTGGGTCTAATTGTGTTGTTGTCCTGGGGCTCTGTGGAGTCTGTTTGTGTTTGTGAACAGAGCCCCAGGACCAGCTTGCTTAGGGGACCCTTCTCCAGGTTATCTCTGTAGGTGATGGCTTTGTTACGGATGGTTTGGGAATCACTTCCTTTTAGGTGGTTGTAGAATTTAACGGCTCTTTTCTGGATTTTGATAATTTGCGGGTATCCTCCTAATTCAGCTCTGCATGTATTATTTGGTGTTTTACATTGTACACAGAGGATATTTTTGCAGAATTACAGTGTTTGAATTATTGGTTGGTGAGCAGACCCCAGACCTCACAACCATAAAGGGCAATGGTCCTATAACTGATTCAAGTATTTTTAGCCAGATCTTCTCTCTCTCTCTCTCTCTCTCTCTCTCTCTCTCTCTCTCTCTCTCTCTCTCTCTCTCTCTCTCTCTCTGTCTCTCTCTCTGTCTCTCTGTCTCTCTCTCTCTCTCCCTCTCTCTCTCTCTCTCTCTCTCTCTCTGTCTCTCTCTCTGTCTCTCTCTCTGTCTCTTTGTCTCTGTTAACCAGATTGAATTTGGCAGTGTCTCTCCTCCAGTCTCCAACACATTCCTACCATCTGTTGGAACTGGCTGGCAGGCAGGGAAGAGGAGGAAACAGTGGTATTTCCACGCTTTCTATAAATAGCTCATATGCCACAGTCAGTCAGTCAGTCATCCAGTCGGCCAGTCAGTCAGTCAGTCACTAACCTCGATCACTCCACACAATGGAACTATTCAGATGCCCCAAGACAAAGATCTCGGATCAGTTTCTGATCAGCGTCTAGAGGCAACTTCAACTCCCCAATCCCTCATCCATTCAGCTCGACAAGACAGGATGTGATGATGTGACTTGGACCTGACTAAGGTTTACAGTTTTTTACAATCGGCTTACAAGTGGTACTTGAGGCACACTCAGTGAAACCATTAACTCATGTACCTAATCTTCAGACCTAATCTGCAAAACTGCAAGAACATTATCTGCTTTACACTCAGTTTGCAATTGTAAAACACACTTTTTGCAAAACACAACACAGTTCTCTACATTAGACACATCGTTCAAAACAAACAAGTCTTGTGTTTCGTTTGGAAAACACTGCCGTTCAAAATGCCACACTCATTTACAAATTACCTACAACCAGTGCTCACGTGTGAAAACACATTGCTAATTTCTTCACTTAGAAATCAGAGATAGAGCACTATAAATAGGCTTCAGGTTGGCTTTCTTGTTTTGGACAACAATGGAAGCCAATTTTGGAGAGAGAGTTAGAGGAAGAGGAGTGAGAGTAAGAAAGGGACGAGGATGAGGACAAGGAGGAGGATGAAGAGGACAAGGACGAGTACAAGGACGAGGAGGAGGAGGGGGATCGGGAAGAGGATGAGGACGAGGAGTGGGACAAGGAAGAGGAGGAAGGAGAACAATCACAAATGAGATCCGGGCCATTTGGTCAACCATGGTTAGAGTTTCAGGGAGGCTGGCCAGCCTACCTTGATCCGCTACACTGCAGAAAGTGTCATCCGGACATTTCGAAATGAGAACAGGTAAGTAAACCTACCCTCTATACCATGCTACTGTACTTACAGCACTGCGGCCCTTACAGCGCAACAGTAAAATTTAATTTCATACTGAAAGAAATCTTGCACCCTAACCATTCACATCATGTTTTTGCAGAATTGCTAGACAACCCTTCAATGGAGGAAGAAACCGACTGTTCACAGCAGAGCAGGAACAACACATAGTGAATATGGTCATTTCAAACAACAGCATATGTTTATGACAACTGCAGCACCACGTCATCACTGACAACACAACATTCAGTAACATAAATAGGGTGAGTTTATCGCACTTGGCAGTCTCCTGAAACGCCATCAGATTCGTGTGAAGCAGCTCTACAGAGTACCATTTGAGCGAAATTCTGACAGTGAAACAACTGCGCTATGAATAGGTACAAGTAAGCTATACTATCCTGCCATTGGTACTGTATTCCAGTGTATTGTGCTACATGTTGACTGCTCTATGTCTATTCATACTGTCATACAGTAATGTTTTGTCTTGTCTGTTTCAGAGAGTTATGGAACTAGATGCTGCTGCAGAACATCATGATTTCGTCTACATTGATGAGGTCGACTTTAACCTAGTGTAATGTGGTGTGTGCTGGTGGCAGGCAAGTCAGGCGCAGGAGAATGAACTTGGTAAAAACAGAGCTGTTAAATAAACATCAAAACCTCCGAAAACCAAAGTTTACAAAATAACAAATAGAAGGTGCAAAACCCGTCGCCCACCAGAATAACAATAAACACCTACATACAACAAACAATCACCGACCAGGACATGAGGGAAACAGAGGGTAAAATACACAACATGTAATTGATGGGATTGGAACCAGGTGTGTAGGAAGACAAGACACAACCAATGGAAAATGAAAAATGGATCAATGATGGCTAGAAGGTCGGTGATGTCGACTGCCGAACACCACTCGAACAAGGCGAGGGACTGCTTGTAACATCTAGTTAAAACAAGCCGCAGGGGAAGAAACCACCGCGTTATCGCCAATGTCCCTGGACAGCATGGTGACAACATCAGAATGTGTGCAGCCATTAGTCAGAATGATGTCCTTCATCGCTTGTGATGTTGATGAGGTACTGTGGCCAGACCCAAAATGGAGACAGGATGCACCCTAATTGTTTTTTTCTTTATAGTAACAAGCCTATTTGTTTATCTTCTACTGTATTTATTTTGTCTGTTACTGTTCATCCCGAAATCTGGATGAAAATACAAAATACTATGTTTTGAGAAAGAAATACATTACATTTCCCCCTTTGCATTTCTGTTTATGGTGTAAATATACACTGAATATGCATACATACTGTATATATTTTTGCATATACATGTACGTGTGAGTGCTATGACAAACTGCTGTGGACTCCACTGCACACTGAACATTTAAAAGACACTAGATAGTAGTGTTTTACACTTGTCACATCCGTGTGCATTTGGCATGTATAAGAGATAATCATTTGATGTTTTGTGTGTAGTGTTGATGCAAAAACACAATTTTGAGAGGAGTAAACATAGTTTTGAATGAAGTGATGTGTGACGTTTTGCATGTTGTGTGTGTGTTTTGGGGTTTTGTGTGTAGAGTCTAGAGAAAAGGAGCCATAGTTTCAGAAATCATGTGTAAGCAATTGTCAAAAACAGTAATATGAAGTCATACTTTGACTAACTGGTAAACGTTGGATTAGACTGTGGATCCACAGGCTTATTTTTTCAGAGGAACCCACAACCCAGTCTCTTTTCTATTACTTTCTCTTCTACTCTACTCCTCCATTCTCTCTCTTACTACCTCTCACACTCTGTCTATCATTACACATGTCCACAGTGGTGGAAAAAGTACACAATTGTCATATTTGAGTAAAAGTAAAGATACCTTAATAGAAAATGACTCAAGTAAAAGTGAAAGTCACCCAGTAAAATACTACTTGAGTAAAAGTCTAAAAGTATTTGGTTCTAAATATACTTAAGTATCAAAAGTAAATGTAATTGCTAAAATATACTTAAGTATCAAAACTCTAAGTAAAAGTATCATTCATTTCAAATTCCTTATTTAAGGAAACCGGATGGAACAATTTTCTTGTTTTATTTTATTTACGGATAGCCAGGGGCACACTCCAACACTGAGACATAATTTACAAACAAAGCATGTGTGTTTAGTGTGTCCGCCAGATCAGAGGCTGTAGGTGTGACCAGGGATGTTCTCTTGATAAGTTCATGAATTTGACAATTTTCCTGTCCTGCTAAGCATTCGAAATGAAATGACTACTTTTGGGTGTCAGGGAAAATGTATGGATTATAAAGTACATTATTTTATTTTGGGAATGTAGTAAAGTAAAAGTAAAAGTAGTCAAAAATATATCAATAGTAAAGTAAAATACAAAAAACTACTTAAGTAGTACTTTAAAGTATTTTTTACTTAAAAACAAATACTTTATACCACTGCATGTACATTAACTTCATCTCTCTCTCTCTCTCTCATCCCTGGGGGGTTAGGACTAAATTATGCACATTCACAAATTAATGATTCCAATTGTCAAAGCTATTTGGATGAAGTTGCTCCCAGAGTTTTGTTTTCTCCTCCACTTGTTAAGGTTAGTATTCAAAGAGGGGAAGCTGATTCTAGATATGTGCCTAACAGCAAATTTAAGTCATTATTGAACATCATGTCCAAGCAGTAAGAGACACTGCATTGAGTACATGCAGTCCTCTCTTGCCCTGGCAGCTTTGGTTGCGAAGTGGTCTTTCTAAAGATGCTGTACTGCCACCTAGAGGCAGGCATTGAAAAGTGACACAAAGTGTACACTTGTTCAGTACTCCTCACAAATGTAGAAGTATTGGATTGGTGTTTAAAATGTTGCATTTATTTATTGAACATCAAAATATACAATCTACTTGCAGCGAAGTCGCTTAACATCCACATCACATCCAGTCATCCAACAGACTCCCATCCAGAGCAACCCACAGAAGCAACCAGGGTCAATGTCCCGCTCAAGGGCACATCAACTGATCCTCCACAAGGCCAAAAATGGGGACCCAAATCAGCAACCCACAAGCTACCGGCCCAAGCTCCCAACCACTAGGCCACCAGTCCCCCAAGATCCCCTCCACAGCCCCCGAGAGCCACCCCTCAACCATCTGAAACCCCCCTCGCCCCCCCCCCCCCAAATGAAAACAGCACAAACAACAATGCAAAAAACTAAAGACATCAAGGACAACAAAAATCACATCAGCAAGGCCAATGAATACGCTTGAGTGCATGCATGACACTACTTACATGTGTTCATGTGTGTGTGTGTCCGTGCATGTGCACGTGCTCGCATCTGAATGCGAGTGCGTGTTCATGCATGTGCACACACACAGAAATACCTGCACAGCATCAGCCCCAGGCAGACAGGCACCAGATGCAACAACCCTGCCCTCAGCGTCTCACAAACTCCACTCCCACTTGTCTCCAATTCCACATCCCAACCCCCAGCTTCCCTCTGCCCATCCCACCTTTCTCTGCTGACCACCCTCTTCAGATTTCTATGCGCAATATATCTTTCAACTATGCTGTGATGTTTAACATACAATTTGAATCTATGTAATCGAATAGAATCCACAGATTACTAGTTGAAGTTAAATACTATTACTAAGATAATTAGTATATTAGTAATTGACTGACTAGGTCTTTGGGTATTGGATTGGTGTTAGCATGGGCTAAAGGGAGTTTCCATATACCAAACATTTCCCTTCAAAACCATGAAAGAAAGTGAACAAGTGCAAATGCACGTCAGAAGAAAGGAGAGGTAAATGAAACGCATCCACAGTAAGCAACCGCATCTCAAGATTCAAATGCAAATCCACTAGATGTCCATAAGATGGCATCAGAGCTTTCAAGAAGGCAAATCCCTTATAGGCCTACATTGATTTATTCTAAGGACAGCTGCGCT